>NC_064826.1:110577272-110880303 GCF_024166365.1 Elephas maximus indicus | reverse complement strand
CGCAGGGGCTTCTCTGATAAAATGAAGTGTGCTCAGGTAAAAGTAGCAGGGACCGTGGACTGCTTATTTGACACAGTGACCTCCACAAGCCATATAGTGCACAGCCAGTTGTATGCTAGCCTGTGCAATCTCCTAAATTAATTTTGGTGTTTTTTTAAATTTTATTTTAGTTTTGTGTGTGCATGTGTGTGTACATGTGTGTAAGAAAAGAGAAACAGGGTCTGTTGTTACACAGGCTCCATTACTAGGAAAAAAAAAAAACTGCAAAGAATCAAACAATAACCATTTTATATCAGTGTCAATAGATGCTTCAAATAGAAAATCAATTAATTCTAATAATGGGTTAATTTTTTTCGGGCAATTCATGGAATCCAAAAATGCTTATTCAGTCAAAGGTGAAAAAAATGATATAATTAGGAATGGTAGGTAAATTCAAGGTGCCCTGGTGGTGCAGTGGTTAAGAGCTCTGCTGCTAAACCAAAGGCTGGCAGTTTGAATCCATCAGCCACTACTTGGGAGAAAGACAGAAATGCAATTGAATTGTTATAAAACTATAATTTATAGGTGTGCCCAAAACAGCCACTATAATCTACCAAGAAAAATAAAATCTTCCATTGTGTAAATATTTTATATATACATATTTATTTTAACTGAACTACATAATGCATTTGATGAAACTGATGTTAAATCTCAAATATGCACGGATGATTTTACATATACATATGTGTATATCAGTCTGGCAGAATACATTCTTTCTTTGCTGGCCATCAAAGTATCAGTTAGAAAGGTTTGAAACTTTTAAAAACCTCTTTTAAAAAAATCAACTTAGGTGTCTACATGGTATTGAACTATATTTTAATGAAAGAGTCTTCTAAAATTTGACTGCATATTGTTTAAATTCTATTGGAAAACTATAATCAAACTATTTGTTGACTGAAGCTTCCAATATTTTCAGCTTTAGCAAAGTGTAATTATTGAAAACAAATCTGCAAATAGGGAGACATTACAATTTATCTCAAATAAAGCATGAGAGGAATTGAGCAAATTAAATAACAGTTGCTCAAATGATATACAAGAATGCCTAGATCTGAAGGAAGAGATCTTTTGAGAGAACAACAATGTTTAATTAAATAATTCACATTCTATCCTGTTGTTGATTGTGTTAGATGTCATTGAGTCGGTTCTGACTCATAGTAACCCAACACATAACAGAATGAAACACTGCCAGGTTCTGTGCAGTCCTCACAATCATACCAGCCCATAGTTGAAGCCACTATGTCAATCTATCTCGTCTGGGTTCCTTCTCTTTTTTTTCTGACCCTCTACCAAGCATGATGTCCTTCTCCAGGAACTGGTCCCTCCTGATAAACATGTCCAAATTAAGTGAAATGAAGTCTCGCCATCCTTGGTTCCAAGAAGTACTCTGACTGTAATTCTTCCAAGACAAACTTGTTTGTTCTTCCGGCAGTCCATGGTGTATTCAGTATTCTTTGCCAATGCCATAATTCAAAGCTGTCAATTCTTCTTCAATCTTTCTTATTTATTGTCTAACTTTTACATGCATATGAGGTGATTGAAAATATCATGGCTTTAGTCAGGTGCACCTCAGTCCTCAAAGTGGCATCTTTGCTTTTTAACACTTTTAAAAAGGCCTTTTATAGCAGATTTACCCAATGCAATATGTCGTTTGATTTCCTGAATGCAGCTTCCATGGGTGTTGATTGTGGATCCAAGTAAAATGAAATCCTTTACAACGTCAACCTTTTCTCCATTTACCATGATGTTGTTTATTGGTACAGTTACGAGAATTTTTATTTTCTTTATGTTGAGGTATAATCCATACTACTGAAGGCTGTAGTCTTTGATCCTCATCAATAAGTGTTTCAAGTCCTTTTAGCTCTCAGCAAGCAAGGTTGTGTCATGTGCATATCGCAGGTTGTTAATGAGTCTTCCACCAATCCTGATGTTACATACTTTGTCATATAGTTCAGTTTCTCAGATTATGTGCTTAGAATACAAAATGAGTAAGTTTGGTGAAAGGATGCAACCCTGATGCACACCTTTCTTGATTTTAAACCATGCAGTAAAGCATTGCTCTGTTAGAACGACTGCCTCTTGGTCTATGTATAGGTTGCTCATAAGCATGATTAAGTGTTCTGGAATTCCTATTCTTTGCAATGTTGTCCATAATTTGTTACGATTCTCACAGTTGAATGCCTTTGCATAGTCAATGAAACACAGGCAAATATCTTTTTGGTATTCTCTGCTTTCAACCAAGATCCATCTAACATCAGCAATGGTATCCTTCTTCCACATTCTCTCCCTAATCCGGCTGGAACTTCTGGGAGTTCTCTGTCAATGTACTGCTGTAACCACTTTTGAATGCTCTTCAGCAAAATTTTACTTGAGTGTGACATTAATGATATCGTTTGATAATTTCCACATTTTTTGGATCACCTTTCTTCGGAATGGGCACAAAAATGGTTCCCTGTCAGCTGGTTGGCCAGGTAGCTGTCTTCCAAATTTCTTGGCATGGATGAGTAAGTCCCTCCAGTGCCGTATTTGTTTGTTGAAACATCTCAGCTGGTATTCCATCAATTCCTGGAGTCTTGCTTTTCTCCAATACCTTCAGTGGATCTTGAAATTCTTCCTTCAGTGCCATTGGTTCTTGATCATATACTTACTCCTGAAATGATTCAACATTGACTAATTCTTTTTGGTACAGAAACTCAATGTATTTCTTTCATCTTCTTGCTGGGTTATTGAATATTTGCCCATAGAATCCTTCAAAATTGCAGCTTGAGGTTTGAATTTTTTCTTCAGTTCTTTCAGCTTGAAAAACGTTCAGTGTTTTCTTGCCTTTTGGTTTTCTAACTCCAGGTCTTTGGACATTTCATTGTTATTCTTTACTTTGCCTTCTCCAGCTGCCTTTTAAAATTTTCTTTTCAGCTTTTTCACTTCATAATTTCTTCTTTTAGCTTTAGCTACTTGACATTGAAAAGTACATTTCAGAGTGTCTTCTGACATCCATTTTGGTCTTTTCTTTCTTTCCTGTCTTTTTAATGACCTTGCAATTTCTTCATTTATGATGTCCTTGATACCTTTCCACAACTTTTCTGGTCTTCAGTGATTAGTGTTCAATGTGTCAAATCTATTCTTCAGATGGTCTCCAAATTCGGGTGGAACGTACTCAAGATCATATTTTGGCCCTCATGGATTTGTTCTAATTTACCTGCATATGAGCAGTTGATAGTCTGTCACACAGTTGGTCACTGGCCTTGTTATGACTGATAATATTGAGCTTTTCCACCATCTCTTTCCACACATGTAGTCAATTTGATTCTTGTGTTTTCCATCCAATGAGGTCCATGTGTATAGTCACCATTTATGTTGTACAGAAAAGGTATTTGCAATGAAGAAATCATTAGTCTTGCAAAATTCTATCATGGGATCTCTGGCATTGTTTCTATCACCAAGGCCATATTTTCCAACTACCAATCCTTCTTTGTTTCCAGCTTTCACATTCCAGTCACCAGCATTTATTAATGCATCTTGATTGCATGTTTGATCAATTTCTATTCTGTAGCAAACTAAAATGAAATTGAGAGGGTCTATGGTTTTTCCAAACCTAAATTTGATGAAACTTTCAAAAGAAGAACAAATCAAGACAATATATTTGATGAATTTTGCTCTTTAAAGTATTTGTAACAGGTTCTCTGGAAGATGACAAATTAAATACAGGTGAAATCATTTGAGCTGAAATATCTACACATTTCAGTATGAAAAACACTAGATTTGGGAACATCCTCCACTAAGCAATTTTTTTGTTTGTTTTGTTTTCTGAGCTCACCAGTTGTCTCAGGATCTTTAAAAAAAAAAATTTTTCTTTGTGGTCTACAGAGAATAGTCAATGAGCTGTCAAAAAAGTTTTTAATTTATTCTCCATAAATTGTGACTGTGAAAAAATTGTAGGTAATTTTCTAGAAACACTTCAAAAGTATAAGAACATGTTTTATAAAATTACAATCTTCAGAAAAATACCCATGACCTAGTGTTAGAGATCCTTTCTACTCAGGAAATGAGTGTAATGTATGTTTGCTGATCTATTTGAAAAAATTCGACCGTGCCATCAAAGACAAGCATAAACACACAGTTTGGTTAAAATTTGTAAAGTGTTCAATGAAGATGTTAGATAGTAAAAGTAGATAGAATTAAGTGGGACATAAGTTTGTGGAACATAGAAGGGCATGGAAAAACTAAGCAGCATCATATTCATAAGATAATGAATGTTTGTGAGACCTTCAATATTTACGAGACTTTAAATCAGACACTCTTTGGTGACACCCCTCTGGACCAATGTGCTTTCTGCCCACAAATATAGATAAAAGAAAAATTATGTACGTCATAAAATCAGATATATGTAAGGAAAGAAGAATGTTAGAGAAGGAATAAATGAAGGTAAAATGAATATTTTCTTTTTCTTATTCTTAATTAATCTAGAACAGTTTTTTAAAGCTATAATAGTAGCTATGTACTTTATGAAATAGCTTATGGATGAATGAAATGAATGCTAGCAATGTAGTAAGTGATAGAGGGAGGAAGTGGGAATACTCTGTTATAAGGTAGTTGCACTAACCATGAGGTGGTATAGTGTTATTTGAAAGTGGACTTAGATTAGTGGTAAATGTGTATTGAAAACTGCAGAAACCACTAAAAAAATAAAATAAAAAGAATAATTGGCATGCTAAGAGGAAAGAAAATGGGATCATATGAAATGCTAAATTAAAACTAGAGAGGCTAGAAAATAGAGTAGAAGACGAAACAAGAAGGAAAGAACAAGGACACAGCCCATAAAAAGCAAAAAGTCACAAATATCGTAGATATTAATTCAAAAATATTAATAGTCAATTTAAAATGAATGGTCTAAATACACCATTAAAAGACAGAGACTGTCAGAATTGATTAAAAACAAACAAAACACAGAAAAGACAAAACCCTTCTATATGTTGCCTACAGGAAACCCACTTTAAATATAAAGACACAGATAGAAGTAAAGAGATGGAGAAAGATATACCATGCTCACACTAAACACTTTAAATATAAAGACACAGATAGAAGTAAAGAGATGGAGAAAGATATACCATACTCACACTAAACAAAAGAAAGCTGAAATAGTTATATGAGTTTCAGACAAAGCAGACTTCAGAACAAGGAAAAATGTTAGGGATAAATATGGGCATTATGTGATAAAAACAGGTCAATTCACCAAGAAGACATAACAATCCTTAATGTATATGCACTTAAGAACATAGTGCCAATATATATGAGGCAAAACTAAAAAAACTGCAAGTAGAAATACATAATTCCACTATTATAGTTGGAGATTTCAATTCCTCTCTATCAGTAACTGACAGACACAGCAGGCAGAAAATCAGTAAGGATGCTATTGAGTTACTGGATTGAATGATATTTATAGAAAATGTTATCCAACTGCAGCAGAACACATATTCTTCTCAAATTCACATGGAACATTCACCAAGATAGATCACATTCTGGGCAATAAAACATCCCTTAGCAAATTAAAAAATATAGTAATCAGACAAAGCATACTCTCAGACCCCAATGAAATTAAGAAATAAATCAATAACAGAAAGATAACTAGGAAATCCTAAAATATCTGGACATTAAACAACACACTTATAATCAACACATGGGTCAAAGAAGAAGTCTCAAGAGAGAGTAAAACATATTTTAACTAAACAAAAATAAAAAATGATCAAAATGTGTGTGATGCAGTGAAAGCATTGCTTAGAGTGAAATTCATAATATTGCATGTATATATTAAAAATGAAGCAGGCCTAAAATCAATAATCTAAATGTTAGCCTTAGGAAACTCAAAAAGAAGAGCAAATTAAACACACTGTAAGCTGAAGAAAAGATGTGATTAAAATCAGAGCAAAAATCAATGGAATAGAAAACATGAAAATAATAGAGAAAATAAGTGAAGCCAAGTGCTGATTCTTTGAAAACATCAATAAAATTGATAAATCTTTAGACAGGTTAACCAAGACAAAAAGAAAAAAATATATAAATTACTAGTAACAGAAAAGAATGAGGGGGTCATCAAAACTGATGCAATACACATTGTAAGGATCGTAAGGACAATTCTATGGCCACAAATTTGATTGCTTAGTTGAAATGGGCCAATTCCTTGAGAGACAATCTACCAATACTCACAGAATGAGGAGATGATATTCTGAATATATCTATATCCATTTTAAATATTGAATCAATAATTAATAACCTTCCAAGAGAGAATGCACCAGGCCCTGATGGTTGCATCGGAGAATTCTACCAAACAAATAAGAAATAATACCAATTATCCTCAATTTATCATAGAAAATAGTAACAGAGAGAACATTTCCCAACTCATCCTTTGAGGCCAGAACTACACTAAGATCAAAACCAAACCAAGAATTTATAAAAAAGGAAAAGGCCAGACCCACCACTCTCATGAACAAAGATGCATAGGACTAAATGTAAAATGTGAAATGATAAAAGTACCTAGACGATAACATAGAAGAGATTTTACACGACTCTCAGTTTGGCCATGGGTTTTTATATACAAAAATGCAATTCTTGACAGAGAAAAAGATAGATTGATGTTGGACTTCATTAAAAGTGAAAATCCTCTGAGAAAGACATTGTTAATAAAATGAAAAGACAAGTGACAGGCTGAGAAGAAACATCTGCAAAACACAAATCTTTTAATGGACTTGCATCCAAAGTATTCAAAGAACTCTTAAAACTCAATGGTGAGAAAACCACTCAGTTAAAAATTTGTCAAATATCTGTACAGACACTTCATCAAAAAAGATATACAGATGGCAATTACACATATAAAAATATGCTCAAAATTATGTATCATTAAGGAACTAAAAATTAAAACAACAATGGATACTATTACACATCTATTAGAATGGCTAAAATCCAAACCCCTGATAACACTAAAAGTTGGCAAGGATATGAAGCAACAGAAACTCTTATTCATTGTGGTGAGAATGCAAAATAGTACAACAGCTTTGGAAGGGAGTTTGGCAGTTTCTTACAAAGTTAAACATAGACTTATCATATGATACAGTAATTACACTCCTAGCTATTTACCCAAGTGAATTAAAAATGTATGTCCATGCACAAATCTGCTAACACATATTTATAGTAGTTCTATTCCAAAATTGCCAAAACTTGGAAGCAAACAAGAGGTCATTCAATAGGTGAATGAATAAATGCACGGTGGTACATCCATACAATGCAATATTATTCACTCATAAAAAGAAATACATTATCAAGCTAAAAAAAAAAAAAATTGAGGAAATTTAAATGTATATTGCTGAGTGAAAGAAGTCAATCTTAAAAAACTACACACTCTATGATTACAACTATGACATTCGAGAAAAGGCAAAACTATAGAGCCACTATAAATATCAGTGTTTGTTAGGGGTTCAGGGGTGGGGTGGAAGGGATGAATAGGTGCAACACAGGGCATTTTTAGGACAGTGAAACTATTCTGTATGATACTGTAATGATGAACACATGGCATTAAACGTTTGTAAAAACCCATAGAATTATATAACACAGACAGTAAGCAGTAGTACAAACTACAGACTTAAATAATGTTATCAATATTAGTTCATCAATTGTAATAAATGTACCACATCAATGCAAGACATTAATAATAGGGGGACCTGGGGGTGGAAGGAGAGGGAATATATGGGGAATCTTTATACTTCTGAACCATATTTCTGTAAACTTAAAACTGCTCTAAAAAAAATGAATCATATTAATTAAAAAAAAGAAAAATGTTCCAAAGGTTTTTGTTTGTTTGTTTCTTCCTTTTTTTTTTTGGTATTTTTTTCCCCTAGAATCTTTTCAATGCAACGTTAATTGTTTTACCTTCATATTTTATAGTTTTTCTTCTTCAACTGTGTCATCGAGTGAGAATTATAGCTCAGCAATTTGTCAGTGACTTTTGTGCCTTCCAGGTCTGTATCTTAACATTTGCTGGATCCAGATGAATAGAATAGACGACTTTGGCCCTCTCAAAAGAAATAACAATGTCAACCTCACACTTGTTTTATGACAGAAAATATTTGCCATCATAATTTTCACTTGAAAGATATATTTGTCACTTCTTAAATGTCAGCTCTAATATAAAGGAGATATAAATGATATATTTCTTTATAGCCATCAACCCTTTAAGGTTATGACATGGTGTGACATATTTATCATGATAAATATTTTTACTGGTGTCTTGAATTCTGTACTGTTTTTGAGTCTGAGTTCATTTTATTCAGAATTATGCAAATTTTTATAGCATGTATCAGGTAAAGCCTCATGTATATTTAATTAAACTATCACTGGTGATACACTTACATTATATATTTCACTGAGTAAACAGAATTTGTATTATATATTTAAGTAAAAAAAAAGAAATTTTCAAAAATAAAAAAAAGCCTAATATTATAGAGAAAGCCCAAGTTAGAAACTACAGGTCCTTTTTAAAAATAAGTATAGTTAGTAAAAACTTTTGGTTAAATAGAGCTCATATGTATATAAAACATGGTGCCAATTTTCTTAAACAGAAGCGTGAAAATAATTGAGCATTAGTCACAAAATTAAAATACCGTATATACAAATGTCATGATTTAGTCAATGGTTTATCATAAAATGAATATTTGAAAGAAATCTAAGGCATGACAACCTTTATTTTTTCCCCATTTTTCTCTATTCCTATTTTATTGTCTTCCATAAAAAAGATAGGAATAAATTACCACTAGTCATCTTTGCGTTAGTCATCTTTGGATCACTTGATGGTTTTCTAAATAATTCTGCTATTGATAAAAATAACAAAGACTTTTTCTTCATTATATGAAGAAGATGTATCAGAGAGATGTAAGTATTTACATTTCAGTCTCCTCTCTGCCTTCTGCATCAAAACAAATTTCAATTTGTTTCAGCAAATTGTCTTAAACATACAGGAGATAATGAACCAGATATTATTTATGGACACCAGTGTAACTGGGATTTCAATTTATCTTTACTCTTTATTAAAAACGAATTATGTTTTTTTATCAAATGGCCCCTGTAACTTACCACTACTGCTACCAACTGCCACTATTTCCTGTCCAGCTTCTAATACCTATTACTCATTTGGCACATATGCACACCTATGTGCATTGCTGCTTTGTTCACAATAGCAAATAAATGAAAAAAAAAAAGTGTCATTAACGGATGAATGGATAAGCAAACTGTGGTGCCATACATACAATGAAATACTGTGCAACTGTAAAGAACAATGATGAGTCTGCGAAACGTGTTATAACATAGGTGGGCCTGGAGGGCATAATGATAAGTGAAAAAAGTCAAGAATATAAGAACAAATATTGTGTGATCCCTCTTTTATAAGAAGGCAAGAATAGATAAATATACAGAAATCAATTTTCATTAGTGGTTACCAGGAAGAGGGGCAGACGTGAAGAAAGTACTCTTTATACGATAGATACTAGTTATTTTTGGTGATGGGAAAAGTGACACAGAGTATGGATGTAATAAGCACAGCATAACCAAAGTAATAACGAGCATTTGAGCATATAAGGATGGGTATAAGCAAATTGGAATATGGGTAGGTACCAGTGTGCACGTAGGTAAGAGCAGGTAGACATATCTATACCCATTGTTAATGAGTCGATCCCAACTCATAGTGATTCTATAGAACAGAGTAGGACTACCCCATAATGTATTCATACAAATATGTGGTACAGGCACATAAATTCATTGAGGACACAAATATGGATACTCCCTAGAATATCCAAACACCTTCAACGTTAGTTTCCTAGTTTGAAAACTTAAGACCATAGTCTCATGGGTCAACTCAGCCAACTGGCATAACATGGTTCACAAAAATCATGATCTGCATCCTAGTGAAGGGAGTAGCACCTGGGGTCTTAAAAACTTGTGAGCCTCCATCTAAGACGCAACTATGGGTCTTGACTAGCCAGGAAAAAATAGCAAGAAGGCAACCAAAAGCACAGAGAAGAAACAATCTGCAAGAACCACAATCTCTTCTACCCCAAGACCAGAAGAACTAGATAGTGCCTGGCTATTATCACTGACCATTTCACTAGGGCCACAATAGTTGGTTCCAGATAGAATGGGAAAATAATATGGAGTAGAACTCAAATTCTGGTTTTAAAGAAAAGAAAAAGAGAAGAGAGAAACCACTGAGACTATCACCCTGAGATACTCTTTAAACCTAGAAATGAGCCTATCTCTTGATCACCTTTTAGTGAAATAGCAAAGTGGCCCACAAAATAAAGAATATCACCTATAAAATTGGTGCCATTCTTAAAAACCATCAGTATGAGACCAAATGGCCGTCAATTACTCAAAAGCAAAGATGAGAAGATAAGGGGGCAGGGAAGCTAGAGTACTGGAAAGGGAACAAACAGAATACAATTAAAGACAATGTTGACACATTATGATAAATGTAACTAATGTCACTGAACAATTTGTGTGGAAATTGTCGAGTGGGAACCTAATGCAATGTGTGAAATTTCACCAAAAACTCAATAAAATATTATTAAACAAAAAGAAAAAAAAGAGGAAAAATGTACTTAACATGAGACTGGAGGACCCCTGAGACTATGATCCTGAGAGACTTTGCAAACTTTGAACCAAAACTAACCTATTAGGTCACCCTGCAGCTAAATAATTAATTGGTTCAAAAAAAATAGTGAATGTTACCTGTAAGTACTGTGCTCCCTTAAACAATCACCTGTATGATACCAAAATGTCAACAATTACTTTAAAATTAAGATGAGAATGTAAGGGGGCAGGGAAACTAGATTAATGGAAATGGAACAACCAGAACGGAAATGATGAGAATGTACATGCATTTTGAAGAATGTAATCAATGTCACTGAACAACTGGTGTAGAAATTGTTGAAAACAAACCTAAACTCCTCTATAAACCTTCAACAAAAGCACAATAAAATATTTTTTAAAAAATGTACTAAAAAGAATGTAGTCTAGGCATACAATGGGATATCATTCAAACATAAAGACAGATGAAGTCCTGATACATGCTATGGTATGGATGAATCTCGGTGAAAATATTATGTTGAATGAATAAGTCCATCACTAAAAGACAAATATTGTTTGATACCGCTTACATGAAATATACGGAATAGGCAGATGTATAAAGACCAAAGTTTATTAGTGGTCACCATGGGCTACAGGGAGGAAGGAATGGGAGTTATGGCTGAAGGGGTACTGAGCTTCTGTTTGGGGTGATGTAAAACTTTTGGAAATGGATAGTGCTGATTGTATCACAACATAGTGAATGTATATTCCGTATTCTGATTATTAATAATAATACTTAATAATCAGAACATGGGATGTACTAACTGTGAATCTAGGAAAATTGGAAATCATCCAAAAGGAAATGGAACGCATAAACGTCAATATCCTATTAGCAAGGTGAAATGAACTGGTATTATCCATTGTGATTCAGGCAACCATATGGCCTACTATGCCAGCAATGGCAACTTAAACAGGAAAGGCATTGAATTCATCGTCAAAAAGAACATTTCAAGATCTATACTGAAGAGCAATGCTGCCAGCGGTAGGACAATATCCATACCCCTACAAGGACGACCAGTTAAGATGGTTATTATTCAAAAAGCAGCTGCCACATTATGTCGACAGGGAACTTCGAGAAATTCAAGCAGGATTCAAAAGAGAATGTGGAACGAGGGATATCATAGCTGACATCAGATGGATCCTGGCTGAAATCAGAGAATACCAAAAGATGCTAACTTGTGTTTTATTGACTATGCAAAGGCATTCGACTGTATGGATAACATTGCAAAGAATGGGAATTCCAGAACACTTTATTGTGCTGATGAGGAACCTGTACATACAACAAGAGGCAGTTATTCAAACAGAACAAGTGGATACTGAGTGGTTTAAAGTCAGGAAAGGCATGTGTCAGGGTTGTGTCCTTTCACCATACCTATTCAATCTATATGCTGAGAAAATAATCTGAGAAGCTGGACTACATGAAGAAGAATGGGGCATCAGGATTGGAGGAAGACTCATTAACAACCTGTGTTATGCAGATGACACAACCTTGCTTTCTGAAAGTGAAGAAGACTTGAAGCACGTACTGATGAAGATCAAAGACCACAGCCTTCAGTATAGATTATACCTCGACATAAAGGAAAAAAAAAAATCCTCACAACTGGACCAAGAAGCAACATCATGATAAACGGAGAAAAGATTGAAGCCGTCAAGGATTTCATTTTACTAGGATTCACAATCAACACCCATGGAAAGAGCAGTGAGGAAATCAAACGACACATTGCATTGGGCAAATCTGCTGCAAAAGACTTCTAAAGTGTTGAAAAGCAAAGATGTCACCTTTAAGACTAAGGTAAGCCTGACCCAAGCCATGGTATTTTCAATCATATCATATGCATGTGAAAACTGGGTGATGAATAAGGAAGACCGAAGAAGAATTGATGCCTTTGAATTGTGGTGTTGGTGAAGAATATTGAATATACCATGGACTGCCAAAGAACAAACAAATCTATCTTGGAAGAAGTACAACCAGAATGTTCTTCAGAAGCAAGGATGGTAAGACTACATTTCACATACTTTGGACATGTTATCAGAAGGAATCAGTCGCTGGAGAAGGGTGTCGTGCTTGGTAAAAGTAGAGCGTCAGCAAAAAGGAGGAGGACCCTGAACAAGATGGATTGAAACGGTGGCTGCAACCGTGGTCTCAGGCATAACAGCAATTGTGAGGGTGGCAAAGGACCCAGCAGTGTTTCATTCTGTTGTACATAACGTTGCTATGACTTGGAACTGAGTGGAAGGCACGTAACAACAACAACATGGTGAATGTAATCAATGTCACCAAATTGTACTTTCAAAAATGATTAAAATGGCAAACTTTTTGTTAGAAAAAAATAACATATGCAAATACATTCTATGAAACGCTAATGCAAATCGATGAACAAATCAGTTTTTGTGTGTAAATATTCTCACAGTAATCCTCTTCCGGGCAGTATTTACTGTCGCTAAACTCATTTCCCACCATTTGTTTGCCCATCTATAGATTAGTTTGTTGTCTTATTGTGAATTTTTACTTTATTGCTTTATTCATGGCTCGTGTTCCCCCCTAATCTGTGTGTTCCTGGTGTGCTGAGGGGTCTTATATTCTTTGGCATTTATTTGTAGCTCAGTAGTAGGCATATAATTGGGCCAAGAAATACTTATTAAATGAATGCACAATGTTTTTTTTAATATCTGCATGTTTCTTCTCTAAGTGCTTTGTCATAAGGCGACAGAAGATTCTACCTGCACAACTCAGATGGCATACTCAGGGTTTAGTGGTTGTCCTTTTCTTTAGGATAATTGGGTAAAGCTAGTTTATAGCTCCCCCTCTCTTCTTTAGGATAACTTGGTAAAGCTAGTTTATATCTCAACTCTATACATAACCCTGTATATTATTTTGCCATGAATTCAAACCTACAAATTTTAAATTAGACACACTGACTTGGTCATATCTCCTTTTTATACAACTTGTTTGAAATAGGTTTCCTCATTCATCTCAATGAAATTTATTATTGCTAGCTGCCACCAACTCATGGCAATCCCATGCAAAATTCTGCCCAATCCTCCACCATCCTTGTGATGTTTGTGGATCAGATCTTTGTGCTCCATAGGTTTTTCACTTGCTGATTTTTGGAAGTAGATCTCCAAGTATTTGTTCCTAATCTGTCTTAGTCTGAAAGTCCCTCTAACACCTGTTCATTATCATAGCAACACATACACCTCCACGGACAGACAGATGGTCAGGTATGTTGGCCAGGAATTGAACCTAGGTCCCCTGAATGGAAGGTGAGAACCCTACCCCTGAACCACCACTGTCTCCTCAATAAAATAGTGAGACACTAATATAACCATAACTTACCCATTGAGTCGACTCTTGACATTTTGAGCCGGTGTAGTGAAGCCATGCTGACTTGCCTGCAGGAGTGGTAGTGGGCTTTTGCAGTGTGGCAATTTGTACTTTTTGAGGCTCTTTGTTTTGGGAAGTGCTTTTCCTTGTCACACTTGTAGCTTCCTTATGTTCCTTATGGTTTGTACAGGCTCTGCTTGAATTTAACAGTTTCAAGAGTAAGCTGCACATGCCAGACTGATAATTTCTAAATATTAGGATTCAAGTCATGTAAAATGAAAGCTATTTTCTATTTCATCATTTGCCATGATTTTAGGTCATTGTGTGCTCATATCAGACTAGCAGAAAATAGTGTCTGAATTTCTGGAACATGTTTGAGTAGGCTGTTTGTTTCGAGAGTGGTCATGAAACATTTAAACAGCAAAACTCCAGGATCTTACACTCCGGAAAAAGACAGAAAGAGGATTAGTGAAGCAGCGTTTTTGTTTTTACAGTTCAGATGTATTCATAGATTTTTTTTAGAAATGATGTAATATTTTTGAGTGAATGTATTACTTACACTTAAATAGAGGATAGTTTAGAAAATGCAACAAAATGCAACAATTACTGAGAAAAAAAATCGTATTACAAAGTACCCCTAAAAAAAGTACCCCTAGGTAGCTTCATTAAGAACTTGAGCTGCCTTGGACCATATCATTTCCATGGAGTGAATTTTCTGATGACAACTTGCAAATGCAAGTGGTTGAAACTATGACAGTAAAATAATGATGATTCTAAAATTAAGGTCTAATACATGACCAATTGTAGATACTTAGCCTTAATTTAAAAAAATCAATTGTTAGCATATTTTTTCATTTAAATTCTATTAAATTTTTGTTAATTTTCTGGATTTTCAGGATCGACTGTTTTTATACCTGAGATTGAAGAATATTTTCCCATCCTTTCTGTAACAGTGATATATCCTATATTCATCTCATATTTTATGATACTAACCATATATTACAGAATAATTTAAAATAATGAGGTTGGCAATAACTTGCAGTTTTAAGTTTTAAAAAGAGTATTTTCAGTGTTTTTTCCATAGAAGATAATAATGGTTGGAGACATACATTGCTTGCTAGGAAAAGGAAGTACCCTTGTGTTCTACGTTTCAAAAGTTTTTGCTTGTTTTTTAATCAAGAAGTGTATTTAATGCATTCAATGACTTTTGAAATAATGGAATATGCTTCTTGGTTTGATATATTTAGAAGCAGATTCTCCAGTACAAAGTTAGCCTTGCATCCTTGGCCTAAATCCTGCTTACTCTTGGTGGATTATTGTTTAATATACGATTGCATTTAATTTTCTTGTATTTTAATTAATTTTTTTTCCTACAACTGTAATTCTATTTGGGATTGGCTCATAATTTTCTATATTTGTACTTTCTTTATCAGGGTTTAACATGAACATTACTGTATTATTAATGTACCGTTCCTGGGAAAACTGAAAGCCAACATCAAAACCTTAAATTACATTTGCCTCAAATTATGTAGTTCTTAAATTCCCCTAATATTCAGCAAATTTAGCACCGGGAAATATAAGAACATGCCTTCTCATTGGATCTGCACTGTATGAATACCAGTCTGACCTGGGAAATATATACATCAACCAAATCTGCCATTCATTACTTTTAAAATTTTTTTAAAAAAATGTTTATTGAGACAGCCTATGCAAATAGTAAAACATCAAATATCATCGGATGGGCTTGCAATAAAAAGCAGAGCTCACACTATATATTCCAAGTATTTCCCACTCTCCACAGGAAACATTTAAATTATTTTCTAGGTTTTATGGAGTTGTCTCTGTAAGTATGAATAGTAATATTTTACCACTAGTACTAGGCATCTCTTATTTTGTCCTCCTTGCTTCACTTCATTTTGGGATTTGCTTCTCTCTTGATCGATTCCATTAATTGAGGGCTCACGCCTCACAATGGGCTAGGTGGCAAATGAGAAAGCTAGACCTGCTACTCCAACACCAGAGAAATGTGATTGCTTGAAGGGGAATGGTTGTACGATTCATAGAAAGTCAGAATTCTTTTGGATGTGCCGGTAGGACAGACATCTTGAGAGGAATTCTGCCCTTCTACCATATGAACTATAAAAAAAAAACAAAAAACTATACAGCCACGTAATTGCTCCCAACAGGCGCAGAGCACAGACCTAAGCAAGCAGATGTAAAAGATGGAATTTTTCAGAACCTGATGACATTCTATGAAAATTCAGATCCAGTTGTGCATGAAGCTCACTTACATGAGCCAGTAAAATACTCTTTTTGCTTAAACTAATTTGTAATAGTTTTCTCTTACTTATAGCTGAAAAACTCCTGACTCAGCAGAAATTGGGGCTGGTACTGGGGTTTGCAAGTGACAGACTATTAAGTGTGGGATTGAACACACAATTGAATACAGATAGTCCCCAACTTACAGTGGGGTTCCATTCTGACGACTCCATGGTAAGTCGGTTCAGACACAAGTCTGATACATTTTTTAAAATTTTTTTTTAGTTTTCATTTTTATTGCCTTTTCTGGGTTTTATTAGTAGTACCTTTATAAATCTGATCTTTATTTGTCTTTGAGCTTTGGAAATATTACATATAAATTTACAGGTATATTTTAATAATAAGCCAAAACCAAAAACATACCTACTTAAATACACAAATCGTAGAAAAACAAACAGTCGCAAATGCAGTTAGTCTTAACTCAAATACACCATAAGTCAGGGACTGCCTGTACAAGAAAGCAAGGATTCTCTGTTGCCTTTTGTACCTTGTAAAGAACAGGATTATGAATGAGAAGGGCTTGCGGATCTAGAGAACAATTCATGAAATTAACTTTTGAATGGCTGTGGATAAAATTAGACTAAGTGGGGAGATATGAGACATATTTTGTATCATATCTTTACACAAATAACTCATGCCTTCTATGTTTGTTTGTCAACCATTCCCTACCCCATCCCTTGCAAAGTACTTTTGTAAGCATACTATGCTAATTCTTTTACAGCAACATGTAAAAAAAAAAAAAAAAAAGGCATATCTGCACTTATAAAAATACCTCGAAGAGGGAGGGAGTGGTTGACAAGTAAATGTAAAGGGCTTCCATCATTTGCTTAAAAATATGATAGACAGAATAAATAAAACTTTGTAAACGCTTGAATATAGTTAGGGGATTATGCCAATGAGGATCCCCCAGTTTCTAGCTTGTAGAGGACAGATGGGTTGCCATAAACTGAGGGAATCCCAGAAAAGCACTAGATTTAGAAATAGGGGAAGAAACCATCAGCTCAGTGTTATGTATGTTGAATTTGAAATGCCTTTGGATAACTTGTTTGGACATGCCAAGCATGTTGTTAAATCTGTGGGACTGAAGCTAAGAAAAGTCTGGCCTAGAGATTAAAAACAACAACAAACAAACAAAAATCAAATAACCAGCACAGATGAAAATTGAAGCATAAACACAGAGTAAAAAGACCACAGGGACTAAAGCAAAGTCATCTTATTATTTGGGATTAGTAATCTTATTATTTGCTATTGCATATAGGGTCACTATGAGTCAAAATTGACTCAACGGCAATGGGTTTGGGTTTTTGTTTTTTTGGGTTTATTGCCCCTCCCCCCAAAAATAAAACACCAATGAAGAGTGGCTTGAACAGAAAATTTTACTCTGCCATGTAAAATATGGATGTCAGCATTACAGTACAGTGTGTGTAGAGAAGCTCAAGCCTTCTCCATTTTACTGCTTCATCTTGTAAGCATGGTCCAAGATGGGTGCTGGAGCTTCGTTCATGAAGATTACATTCCAGCCAGCAGGAAGAAGAAAAGTGTGTGTAGTCCTCTTCCCATTCAGGCTACTTCCAAGAAATTGGATACTCTATTTCCATACATATCTAATTGGCCAGGAGTGAGCAGAAGTTAGTCACATAACTATACTATCTATGAAGAAAAATACAGGAACAAACCCATAAGTAGGGCTAATAACTAGAACTGAAAGACAACCAACTTCCAGAATCTAAAAAGGCCTCTTCTTAATACAACACAGGTAACATTTGTCTAGAATGAATGTTTGGTGATAAGACTTCATGAAGCCTGGGAAGAAATTCATGATCTCTGTAGCGATAGTAGAGGGCCTATGTAGTTATGTCTGTCCCTATTTCCTTCACTGTTTTTTTTTTCCTTTCTAATAAGAAATTTAAAATCTCTGAACATCGAAGACCATAAAGTAACAGGAGGTGGAATATTGATAGTATATTATATCCTGGGGGTAAATTTACTAGAAATAAAACCCTGAGAGAAGAAAAGAGTGGACTGGTAGCATTCTATACGAGGGCTAGCAGGTTTTTATGTACTACATCAACATCAAATGTCAGAGAAACAGGCAGTAAAGGCAGGAGAAACCAATCCCTCAGAGTTACATTAAATGAGGGCCTGTTAGATCCAGAGAACAGAGTTAGGACTGTGCACACCAGAATTCCATGTCAGTCTATGTCTGGCAAGAGAAAAGAAACAGTAGCAAGAACATAGCCATATATTTTGTCTGTGGGAAATTACCTCATCCGGTTGACTCTTTCCAGGGATAAAATTCGAAAATATCCAAATGGGAGCCATGAAGAAAACACAGTATAAGAAAAAAGCAACTTTATTCTAAAGGTTTAGGTTAGAATATCTTTGAATATTATTTTTACAAGAATCAGAAGGCAATTTTTAAAAACTGCCATTCTAAAGAGAATGCAAAATATTAATTCTATGAAATAGGAACATGAAGTTATCATGAGACAATAAGGTCAAATGAAAAGATGAGATAAACTAAAAAAAAATCAAACTCAGTGCCATCAAGATAATCCCGACTCATAACAACCCTATAGGACAGAGTTGAACTACTCCACAGGGTTTCCAAGAGGTGACTGGTGGATTTGAACTGGCGACCTGTTGGTTAGCAGCTAAGCTCTTAAGCTGCAATTAGAGCTTTAGGGAAAAAAATGAGAAAATAATGAAATAGTAGAGATAAAAATCCATATTGCGACAGTGAAGTCCAGAACCGACCTTGGGGAGATCCAATCTATGATATAGAGTACACACAGAGGAAGGATGGTGTTGAAAAAATGAGATAGTGAGATAGTCAGTGTGGTGCAATGGGTGGAAGATGGTGGTCAGACTTAAGAAGGAAAGTATTTCTGAAGATGGATGGGATTGTTAGTAACCCAGTGTAGAGTAGAGCGTGTGAGCATGCCTTCAGGAGGTGGGTTAGTATTAAGCTATACTGTAATTTACATAGTGATTTTATATGGTTGTATTCACTTTACACTGTGAACTTTAAGGTTTTTGTACATTAGGTACATTCAACTTCAGCAAAAATATATTTAAAAAAATACACTCTTAAAGGAAACCTCGGTGGCGCAGTGGTTAAGAGCTCGGCTGCTAACCAAATGGTCGGCAGTTCAGATCCACCAGGCACTTCTCAGAAACCCTATGGGGGCAGTTCTACTCTGTCCTATAGGGCCGCTTTGAGTCAGAATCAACTCGGCGGCAATGGGTTTTGGTTTTAAATCAAAATAGAACTGACAGGGAGATCAGAGAGGGCCCTTCTCTCCTTCCAAGTCTCCATTTTTCTTTTATAGGACGGAGGGTTATTCTGTGTTTCCAAATGTAAAAGTGGGATGGATTCAAAAGAAAAAACAAAAATTAGAGTGGAACTTACGGTAGTTTATAATTAAACATATAGCAATGATATAATTGTATCTCTATGTTTTATCTTCTTCTGTTCTTAAGACAGGGAGCAAAGGCCCTGAGATGGGAAAGTGCCTGTTTGAAAAATAGCGAAGAGACTGGCACGGTTGGAGGAGAAGCAAGTAAAAGAGAAATAGAATATTTTATAAGGGAGGTAATAGGGAGTTGAGTATAGAACCTAGAGACTTAGTAAGACAACGAACAGAGGGGCCCCCAAATCTGCAAAGCAACAAGAAATAAACCAGGGCACAGAAACAAAGCCATTCCTCAGAACAGTGGGACAGGGTATCTAAAAATAGCCCGCAAACTTCTTTAAAAGTTGCCTTTCAGAAGCACCTGGAGAAAACCAGGCCCAAGGACACGAGCAGAACATCCCCTTGTGACTGCTGTGTGACCTTCCACCAGGGGCAGTGAGGGGCTACAGCCCCAGCCAGGGAATTGAACCCAGAGAGCGGGAGACTGCACAGGCATGACACCCTATAATAAGTCCTGCTACGAATCCCAGAGGCCTCCAGGACAGGGGCCATCTTGGAAAGCTGCTGCGCACGCACTTTAGTTAACGTATCCCCGCCTGTGTCTATGAATAAACATGAATCTCTTCCCGCCCAAGAACTTTTAAAAACTCAGGCCTGTCTTTTGTTCTGCGTGATGAGGGTAAGCATTGCTCTAGGCCCTCCTTGCCTCCACTTGCAAGACTCTTCAATAAAGCTTTGCTTGTGTGGACAACTACGTGCCTTACCTGCTCATTCTTGACCAGTGAGAGGCAAGAACCTTATTCCAGTAACATTCTCATAGCTTGAACGTTTACACCATGACCTCATATAGAGAGGGTAGACAGGTGGTGTGGCTATCAGCTTGAGCTTCAAAGCCAGCATATTTTGATTCAACTCTTGTCCTGCCACATACTGTTCAATTCAAAGCAACTTTCTCAATTGTGCTGTGGTTTGGTTTCCAAACTTTAAAATAACCATGTCATCCTTACAGAGTTGTTATGAGAATTCAGATTGCTTCTTTTCTATCTGTTCTGAGTCCTTTAATTGTATAGTGCATTTTTCTTGTTAATTCTTGTAATTCTCATCTATTTACTCATCTAATCATTTCTTTTTTAAATTTATTTAATTCTGCATTCTGACCTATCTTAAGTTGATTCTCCACACAATCCAGTTTATTGTCTTTGGCATCATTTCTATAATTTGCTATCTCCAACATGGATTAAATTCGACCTTTGTGTTTCTGTTCTCCTTGTATTGATTTTTTAATCCATCTAAAATTGTTCCTTTTTTTTTTTTTAATTTTATCTTTTTAGCTCCTGGTTTGTTAGTGTTTTATCCTGGTTATTCATCCCTGCACTCTTCAGGAGGGTTCTGGTATCCTGAAAATCTCTTTTCCTCCTTGCAGTATATTATTTTTGTTATTATTTCCTTCTGATTATTTTAGATAATTCCATCTACTGTATTTTTAGAAACTCCATGTTGTTTCTTTTTCTGCCATCTTCAGAAATGCCTATATTTGCACAGATAAAGAATCTGTCAATAGAAAAGTGGATTTCCATTCTTTCATTTCTCTTGTTTTTTCTTCACGTAGTGGTCAGATAGTCACCTCTGACCTGACCTGGGAGGGAAAAGGTGATGCGCATTCTTCCTGTTTCTATCATCCCTTTACCTCTTTCACACCTCCCCCCTTTTTTTCTTTCTTTAATTCAATGACATTTTGCTGTGCTTGTGCCTTGTAACCTTTCTCAAGTACCTGGTCCTAAAGCAATGAAATATCTTAAATATAACTCCTGTGATAAGATTTCTGTATATTTCTCCACCTCCTGTTGGTTACTTATGATGGGATGATACTTTCTGTTCAAGAATTTTCTCTGACTTAGAGTCTCCCCCAACTTGTAGGAACACTTCCAAATGGAAGCATATCTGATAAGGCATCCGGAATTCTTCTCATCTCAGTTGAGGGTTAAGTAGGTTCTTACTCATTTTTAGGGCCAGCCATTTGTTGTAGGACAGTAGTCTCAAGCTTTACATTCTCAAAATTATTGAGGGTACAAAGAGATTTAGTTTATGTGGATTATATACAGCTGTTGATTTTTACTGTATTTTAAATTAAAACTGAAATGAAAAATAAATAAAATCAACAATAATAACACTGTTACATATTGACAGGATTAATATATGTTTACTAAGATAAATACATTTTTAAAAGGAAAATAATAGTGAGAAGAGTGGCATTGTTTTACATTTTTAAAAGATTCTTTGTTATCTGACTCAAGAGGAGACCGCAGATAATCCTATCTGTTCTGCATTTAATCTGTTGCAAAAGGTTTGCGTTGACGTAAAGAGTATCCAGCCTCACAAAAACATGTAGTTGGAAAAGGAAGGAATATTTTAAAGGCCTTTTTAGACAATGTGGATATTCTTCTTTGAAACTACACAAAAATCCAACAAGCAGTAATTTTTAAAAGCTTAGCAGTAATGTAGAATCTAAAACCATACCAATCGACTTTTCATACTAAAACCCATTAGACTCATTTGCATTTTGAATGGATTCTTTTACCCATGTATGATTTTGTAATGTCATATATTAGTCAATTGAAAAATATCGGTTCACTGCTCTCTTCAGCTTTTCCAAATTTTGACACATTTCAAAAATACAATATAAAACACACCACATTCATTAAAATTACCACGAATCTTATCAGAGAAGTTGCTATAAGTTTTGGAAAACTATGACACTCATGGCAGATAATATAAGGTTTCCACAATTTCTTTTTTTTTTTTTTTCTTGAAAGCTAGAATTTTATCATCGGCAACAAATACTGTCAGCTGCTTTACTGGATCAGTTTATTCATTTTCAAGAAAATTCATACTAAATATCTAATCTTGAAAAACAGTTTGTCTGGCATTTGTCCATTCAAGTAAAAATGGTGTTTCCTGAAAAAAACAAAACAAACAAAAAATAGGTAATCAATTTAGAACTCAGTCTCACATGTGCTTTTCATTGAGACAATCATCGGGCACTGGAAGGGTTTTATGCATTGTCCCGCTTCGTCACATTGAGTTTACAAAAATTAGTGACTTTTACTACTTCATCAAGCTCAAGGACATTAAGGAAACTGTCATCACTTTTTTCTTTTTTTATTCCAAGTTTATGGTAGTTAAGAATGTAATGACTACCTGTAGATTTTGTTGCCACTGTCATCATTTGAGCTAAAGTGTTAGCAGCTTCACCCACCATTGCTTTTGTAACACTTTCTTTGGTCAACTCAGTGACAATAGCAAAGAGTGTTACAGTATCATTCAAAAATAATTTTGACCTCATGAACTCTCTGAAATGGGTTCAAGGCCCCCAGGTATTTGCAGATAACACTTGAGTATTGCTAATATTGACAGTATTGATTTTAAAATCAGAGCCCTTGTGATAGAAATATACAAATCATTCTACAAATATCATTTTTTTTTCTCTAGAAATACATTTTTCATTGACTGAGGACAGTAATGCTAATGAGCTGGACAAAGTTTTATTATTTTATTTCCATCTACCTTATAAATAATGCTAATTATTCTCAGAGCACTTCTGTCCAAGTTTTCAACTTTGTGAGCTTTTACCTTTTTTGGTGTTTTCCTAAATATTTTAGTGAACTTTTAGACGAGTGGCATTGACATTTTTAACCATAAGTCATTTTGAGCCAGAAGTGACTAAGTTTTAGAGATAACATTTGGCCTCTTTTTCAGCAAATACAAACATTTAATAATACACAAGCAGACCTTGACTAATAGTAGTAGAGCTTCAACTATGTGCAATACCCTTGAGCACAATTTTGACATACAAATCTCTTCATAGATTCATTTCTTCTTCACGTTCCACATACTGAACAGGAGCATGACCATGTATCCTGAAGCAATAAAAAAACAAAAAAAATGATATAGACTCTATATTATATGTGCTATATAATAAAAAAAAAAAACAAAACCAACCTGTTGGGGTTGAGTTGATTCCTGCTCAAAGAAACACTATAGGACAGAGTAGAACTGTCCTGTAGGGTTTCCAAGGTGTATTCAACTGGCTGACATTTTGGTTAGCAGCCTAGCTTGCCGTAGCTCTTAACCACAGCTCCACCAGGGCTGACTATACACTATAAAACAATATAAATATGGCCACAGAAGAAGGGGGCCAAGATGGCTGACTAGGTAGAAGCTACCTCGGATCCCTCTTGCAACAAAGACTCGGAAAAACAAGTGAATCGATCACATACATGACAATCTATGAACCCTGACCATCAAACACAGATCTAAAGAGTTGACCTGAGTGACAGAGACTGAGAACGAACAACCACGGGGAAGCAGCGACTGTTTTTGGAGCTTGCAGTCAGCATCCCAGTCAGGAAACCTTGTCTCCGGGCTTTGGACACAGCACAGGGGAGCTGAGCACGACATCCTGAGGTGGCGCAAACACGGGATGCAGCCCTAGCCCCCAGAAATGACCACGGGAAAAGCCCAGCCAGTGCACGCAGGCAGTACAGCGACGCGGCAGACAGGAGGAGAAGTCACTGGGAGGCAGCAACTGGTTTTGGAGGCTGGAGTGCCCAACCCAGTCAGGGAACATTGGCACCAGGCTTTGGATTGGGAGCGGAGGAACTGACCACTACTTCTGAGACAGTGCAAGCACAGAAAGCTGGCCTGACCCTCAGGGGAAATCTCTACCCAGCCAGCGCACAGTCAACACGCCCTTCGGGAATCTCAGATAAAACAGTCATCCCAAGCAAGATAAGTAACTTTGTCTATATTCTGGGGTGCTACTCTCTCCTATTTATCTGAATCCTCCCCTCCCCTTCCCAGGCGGCTTCATTAACATTGGAATTTCCTGAGCCACAGAGTGAAGCACACTGTGATTTTTCTTTCTTCTTTTTTTTTTTTTTTTTTGGTCTTTTCCTAACCCATTCCCCTGGCCTGAGAGAAGAAGCTACAAAAAACCCAGGGACCAAAAACCCTTCCCTAATTGAACTAAAAACACAGAACCAGCTCCAGCCAAACATATGTGATCCACAGTCTTGGGCTTTCATCCCTACAGGGAACAAGGTGGCTATTACAATGCAAAGGCATTTCTGATCGGGATCTGACTGTAACTGTTTTAGCTGATTACTGGGAAGACAAGTTTCCCAGGTCTGATATCTCTGCGTATTCAACAGAGCCCTCACTGACCCACAATAGGGAACTGAGGGCTGAGGCTCTCCCCAGACCACCTAGCCTCCTGCCTTAGGGGTCTAAGGAGGGTGGCACCTACCAATCTGTAGAGGTACTTGCATTGGGGGCCTAAGGTACAGCTGCAGAGCCCACCCAACAAAGTACTTTAGGAATAGAGACACAACTACCTCACTGGCACTCAGACCCTGTCAGCATCCTGCCCCCCACCCCGGAGTGTGAAACCCTGAAGCTACTAGAATCTGGTGCACACAACTATCACCACTACTTCTCTAGGTGGATAGGTGACAGTCTGCACCACACACTTGATGACCCAAAATTAGATTCTACTCAAGAATAGTGAATGGACTCTTAGGCTTATATATCTGGTAACAGCCCAAACCAGCTGGTAATAGGACATAAGTGATTCAAGGGCTACAACAATCAAGACAGCACAATCTAGTAGCCCATCTACGTATATTGAAAGAAAACAAAACAAAATAAGACTCAGTGGGCAAAAATAGAATAAATCGCTACAATATATTAGAGATGGCTTGGAGACAGCAGTCGATATGAAACCACATAAAGAAGCAGACCATGATTGCTTCTACAACTCCCCAAAATAAAGAATCAATATCTCTCCCAAATGAAGATACAATCCTGGAATTGCCAGATGCAGAATATAAAAAACTAATTTACAGAATGTATCAAGACATCTGGGATGACCTCAGAAATGAAATAAGGCAATCTACAGAAAAAGCCAAAGCACACATGGATAAAGCAGTTGAAGAACTCAAAAAGATTATTCAGGAATATAGTGCAAAAATTAATAAGCTGCAAGAATCCATAGAGAGACAGCATTCAGAAATCCAAAAGATTAACAGTAAAATTACAGAATTAGACAACACAGTAGGAAGTCAGAGGAGCAGACACGAGCAATTGGAATGCAGGGTGGGGGATCTGGAGGACCAGGGAATTGACACCAATATAGCTGAAAAAAAATTAGATAAAAGAATTTTAAAAAAGGAAGAAACCCTAAGAATCATGTGGAACTCTATCAAGAAGAATAACTTGCGTGTGATTGGAGTTCCAGAACAGGGAGGGATAACAGAAAATACAGAGAGAATAGTTGAAGATCTGTTGGCAGAAAATGTCCCTGACATTATGAAAAACGAAAGGATATCTATCCAAGATGCTCTCGAACCTCATTTAAGATTGATCCAAAAAGAAAATCACCAAGGCATATTATCATCAAACTTGCCAAAACCAAACATAAAGAGAAAATTTTAAAAGGAGCCAAGGAGAAAAGAAAGGTCTCTGACAAAGGAGAATCAATAAGAATAAGTTCGGACAACTCAGCAGAAACCATGCAGCCAAGAAGGCAATGGGATGATGTATATAGAGCACTGAAGGAGAAAAACTCCCAGCCAAGGATCATATATCCAGCAAAACTCTCTCTCAAATATGGAAGGCAAAATTAAAACATTTGCAGATAAACACAAGCTCAGAGAATTTCCAAAAACCAAACCAAAGCTACAAGAAATAATAAAGGAAATTGTTTGGTCAGAAAATGAATAATATCAGATAACAGCACAACACAAGGTCACAAAACAGAACATCCTGATATCAACTCAAATAGGGAAATCACAAAAACAAATTAAGATTAATTTTAAAAAGAAAAAAACACTCAAAACAGGGAATCATTGAAGTCAATATGTAAAAGATCACAATAATCAAAAAGAGGGACTAAATACAGGTGGCATAGAACTGCCATATGGAGAGGAAAACAAGGCAATATAGGACAATACAAGTGAGGTTTTTACTTAGAAAAATAGGGGTAAATATTAAGGTAACCACAAAGAGGTATGACAACTCCATAACTCAAAATAAAAACCAAGAAAAACATAACGACTCAGGAAACATGAAGTCAAATATTATGAAAATGAGGAACACACAATTTACAAAGAAAAACGTCTCAGCACAAAAAAGTAAGTGGAAAAATGAAATTGTCAACAACACACATAAAAAGACATCAAAATGACAGTACTAAACACATACTTATCTATAATTACGCTGATGTAAATGGACTAAATGCACCAATAAAGAGACAGAGAGTCTCAGACTAGATAAAGAAACACGATCCATCTATATGCTGCCTACAAGAGACACACCTTAGACGTAGAGACACAAACAAACTAAAATTCAAAGGATGTAAAAAAAATATGCCAAGCAAATAACAAGCAAAAAGAAGAGGAGTAGCAATATTAATTTCTGACAAAATAGACTTTAAACTGAAATCCACCACAAAGGATAAAGAAGGACACTACATAATGATTAAAGGGACAATAGACCAGGAAGATATAACCATAGTAAATATTTATGCACCCAGTGACAGGGCCGCAAGATACATAAAACAAACTTTAACTGAATTGAAAAGTGAGATAGACATCTCCACAATTATAGTAGGAGACTTCAACACACCACTTTCAGAGAAGGACAGGACTTCCAGTAAGAAGCTCAGTAGGGACACGGAAGACCTAATTGCTACAATCAAACAACTTGACCTCATAGACTTATACAGAACACTCCACCCAACTGCTGCAAAGTATACTTTTTTTTCTAGTGTACATGGAGCATTCTCTAGAATAGACCACATATTAGGTCATAAAACAAACCTTTGCAGAGTCCAAAACATCGAAATACTACAAAGCATCTTTTCAGACCACAAGGCAATAAAACTAGAAATCAATAACAGAAAAACTAGGGAAAAGAAATCAAATACTTGGAAACTGAACAATACCCTGCTCAAAAAAGACTGGGTTATAGAAGACATTAAGGAGGGAATAAGGAAATTCATAGAATGCAACAAGAATGAAAACATTTCCTATCAAAACCTCTGGGACACAGCAAAAGCAGTGCTCAGAGGTCAATTTATATCGATAAATGCACACATACAAAAAGAAGAAAGAGCCAAAATCAGAGAATTGTCCCTACAACTTGAACAAATAGAAAGTGAGCTACAAAAGAATCCATCAGGCACCAGAAGAAAACATATACTAAAAATTAGAGCTGAACTAAATGAATTAGAGAACAGAAAAACAATTGAAAGAATTAACAAAGCCAAAAGCTAGTTCTTTGAAAAAATTAACAAAATTGATAAACCTTTGGCCAGACTGACTAAAGAAATCCAGGAAAGGAAACAAATAACCCGAATAAGAAATGAGATGGGCCACATCACAACAGGCCCAACTGAAATTAAAAGAATCATTTCAGATTATTACGAAAAATTGTACTCTAACAAATTTGCAAACCTAGAAGAAATGGATGGATTCCTAGAAAAACACTACCTACCTAAACTAACACAATCAGAAATAGAATTACTAAATAGACCCATAACAAAAAAGGAGATTGAAAAGGTAATCAAAAAACTCCCAAAGAAAAAAAGCCCTGGCCCGGACGGCTTTACTACAGAGTTCTACCAAACTTTCAGAGAAGGGTTAACACCACTACCACTACTAAAAAAAAAAAAAAAAAAAGCTATTTCAAAGCATAGAAAATGCTGCAATACTAAGTAACTCATTCTATGAAGCCAGCATATCTCTGATACCAAAACCAGGTAAAGACATCAACAAAAAAGAAAATTACAGACCTATACCCCTCATGAACATAGATGCAAAAATCCTCAACAAAATTCTAGCCAATAGAATTCAACAACATATCAAAAAAATAATCCACCATGACCAAGTAGGATTTATACCAGGTATGCAAGGCAGGTTTAATATTAGAAAAACCATTAATGTAATCCACCATATAAAAAAAACAAAAGACAAAAACCACATGATCTTATCAATTGATGCAGAAAAGGCATTTGACAAAGTCCAACACCCATTTATGATAAAAACTCTTAGCAAAATAGGAATTGAAGGAAAATTCCTCAACATAATAAAGGGCATCTATATAAAGCCAACAGCCAACATCACCCTAAATGGAGAGAGCCTGAAAGCATTTCCCTTGAGAACGGGAACCAGACAAGGATGCCCTTTATCACCGCTCTTATTCAACATTGTGCTAGAGGTCCTAGCCAGAGCAATTAGGCTAAACAAAGAAATAAAGGGCATCCGGATTGGCAAGGAGGAAGTAAAATTATCTCTATTTGCAGATGACATGATCTGATACACAGAAAACCCTAAGGAATCCTCCAGAAAACTACTGAAACTAATACAACAGTTTGGCAGAGTCTCAGGTTATAAGATAAACATACAAAAATCACTTGGATTCCTCTACATCAACAAAAAGAACATCGAAGAGGAAATCACCAAATCAATACCATTTGCAGTAGCCCCCAAGAAGATAAAATACTTAGGAATAAATCTTACCAAAGATGTAAAAGACCTATACAAACAAAACTACAAAGTACTACTGCAAGAAACTAAAAAGGACCTACATAAGTGGAAAAACATACCTTGCTCATGGATAGGAAGACTTAACATAGTAAAAATGTCTATTCTACCAAAAGGTATCTATACCTATAATGCACTTCCAATCCAAATTCCAATGACATTTTTTAATGTGATGGAGAAACAAATCACCAACTTCATATGGAAGGGAAAGAAGCCCCAGAAAACTGAAGCATTACTGAAAAAGAAGAAGTAAGTGGGAGGCCTCACTCTACCTGATTTTAGAACCTATTATACAGCCACAGTAGTCAAAACAGCCTGGTATTGGTACAACAACAGGCACATAGACCAATAGAACAGAATTGAGAACCCAGATATAAATCCATGCACATATGAACAGCTGATATTTGACAAAGGCCCAGTGTCAGTTTATTGGGGAAAAGATAGTCTTTTTAACAAGTGGTGCTGGCATAACTGGATATCCATTTGCAAAAAAATAAAACAGGACTCATACCTCACACCATGCACAAAAACTAACTCCAAGTGGATCAAAGACCTAAACCTAAAGACAAAAACGATAAAAATCATGGAAGAAAAAATAGGAACAACCCTAGGAGCTCTAATACAAGGCATAAACAGAATACAAAACATTACCAAAAATGACGAAGAGAAACCAGATAACTGGGAGCTCCTAAAAATCAAACACCCATGCTCATCTAAAGACTTCACCAAAAGAGTAAAAAGACCGCCTGCAGATTGGGAAAAAATTTTCAGCTATGATATCTCTGACCAGCGCCTGATCTCTAAAATCTATATAATTCTGTTGAAAATCAGCCACAAAAAGACAAACAACCCAATCAAGAAATGGGCAAAGGATATGCACACGCACTTCACTAAAGAAGATATTCAGGCAGCTAACAGACACATGAGAAAATGCTCTCGATCATTAGCCATTAGAGAAATGCAAATTAAAACTACGATGAGATTCCATCTCACTCCAACAAGGCTGGCATTAATCCAAAAAACACAAAATAATAAATGTTGGAGAGGCTGTGGAGAGATTGGAACTCTTATACACTGCTGGTGGGAATGTAAAATGGTACAACCACTTTAGAAATCTATCTGGTGTTTTCTTAAAAAGTTAGAAATAGAACTACCATACAACCCAGAAATCCCACTCTTCAGAATATACCCTAGAGAAATAAGAGCCTTCACAGGAACAGATATATACACTCTCAAGTTTATTGCAGCTCTGTTTACAATAGCAAAAAGCTGAAAGCAACCAAGGTGTCCATCAACGAATGAATGGTTAAATAAATTATGGTACATTCACACAATGGAATACGACGCATTGATAAAGAACAGTGAGCAATCTGTGAAACATTTCATAACATGGAGGAACCTGGAAGGCATTATGCTGAGTGAAATTAGTCAGAGGCAAAAGGACAAATATTGTATAAGACCACTATTATAAGATCTTGAGAAATAGTATAAACTGAGAAGAACACACACTTTTGTGGTTATGAAGGGGGGAGGGAGGGAGGGTGGGAGAGGGTTATTTACTGTTTAGTTAGTAGATAAGAACTACTTTAGGTGAAGGGAAGGACAATACTCAATACACGGAAGGTCAGCTCAACTAGACTGGACCAAAAGCAAAGAAGTTTCCTGGATAAACTGAATGCTTCAAAGGTCAGCGGAGCAAGGGCGGGGGTTTGGGGACTATGGCTTAAGGGAACTTCTAAGTCAATTGGCAAAATAATTCTATTGTGAAAACATTCTGCATCCCACTGTGAAATGTGGCGTCTGGGGTCTTAAATGCTAACAAGCGGCCATCTAAGATGCAGCAATTGGTCTCAACCCACCTGGATCAAAGGAGAATGAAGAACACCAAGGTCACACGATAACTACGAGCCCAAGAGACAGAAAGGGCCACATGAACCAGAGACTTACATCATCCTGAGACCAGAAGAACTAATTGGTGCCTGGCCACAACCAATGACTGCCCTGACAGGGAGCACAACAGAGAACCCCTGAGGGAGCAGGAGATCAGTGGGATGCAGATCCCAAATTCTCATAAAAAGACCATACTTAATGGTCTGACTGAGACTAGAGGAATCCCATTGGTCATGGTCCCCAAACCTTCTGTTGGCCCAGGACAGGAACCATTCCCGAAGACAACTCATCAGACATGGAAGGGACTGGACAATGGGTTGGAGATCGATGCTGATGAAGAGTGAGCTACTTGTATCAGGTGGACACTTGGGACTATGTTGGCATCTCCTGTCTGGAGGATAGATAGGAGGGTAGAGAGGGTTAGAAGCTGGCAAAATTGTCATGAAAAGAGAGACTGGAAGGAGGGAGCGGGCTGATTCATTAGGGGGAGAGTAAGTGGGAGTATGGAATAAGGTGTATATAAGCTTGTATGTGACTGACTTGATTTGTAAACTTTCACTTCAATCACAATAAAAATTATTAAAAAAAAATATGGCCACAGGAACAGAGGAAAAACTACAAAATGACACTGTGTGGGGAAGGGAAGGATTGAAAGTTGAAATCAGTTGACATACTTGTAGCTTAATATTGTTTTAGTCTATTGCCTGGCCTTCTTTCTCCACTCTTGAAATAACCCAAAGTCTCAGTAAATACATTTTAATATGTAAACTATAATAAGTAGAAATGGGTTGCAAAAGGCTTAATGATACTTAAACTAATTATTTAGAAGTGCAAATTTCCACATTTATCCAAGATCATCAAGCCTGCAGGAATGACTGATTGGGCTACTCTATGTGTGATGTCATTTAAATGCAGTAACTTAGAAATAGTCAATAAAGTATGGCCTTTTTTCTTTGCAATGTATAATTAAAATGCCAATTTTATCTCAGCAATTTATGCAAATTTACATTTAGAGTGAGTAAATTAAGTTTTTTATTATAGCCTGGAGTATTTATTGTTCTCTTTTATGTTTGGGTATTTTAAAGGGAAGGAGAAAAAGAGTGTTAAACCAGAAAACTATTTTAAAAATTACCCTTACGATTGGTAATAGTGTAGCAAGTGGAGGTTCCTCAGGTGACCTGTAGGTGGTTATTCAAAACTATTACAATGTTAGATGCAAGACAGCTTGTTTAAACGTGGGGAAGCCAAGAGCACTATGAGTAGATACAGTTTTTCAAGGGCCATACTTTACGTGCTATAAAAATGACATTCAAGAAAATGTGTTAGTGTGCAATACAGAGGACTAGTCAAAAGATAAAAATCAGCACAGATATTTCAAAGTAACTCTATATTCCTATTTAAAGATATTTTGCCAGTCACAGCAGCTGGGGAAACTCATCATGTTACTGGAAATGAGCCTAGCTTTGGCTTTATTATCAGCACTGTGATGAAACCTCCTGGACTACACTACAGAAATGTTAAAGAAAGGTTTTTGCAGTTCTCATTTTTTAATAGAGTTGCACCCTTTTTGTAATAACAAATGTAGTTGTAAAACAAAAGACTTTTTTTTTTTTTCATTTTCAAATGGTTGGAAGGAGGGTCTTGGAAAGGGAGAAATTTATGTTTGGTGCAGTTTGCATATTTTAGGAAGATGCTCTACGTGTTTATAGTTCCCTTCCTTTTGTAGTGCTGGTTTCTAAGTAGTGCTGCTGCAAAATATCTTCTGCTCAATAATTGAAGCAAAAAAAACCCAAAACCAAACCCATTGCCACTGAGTTGACTCAGGCTAATAGCGACCCTATAGGATAGAGTAGAACTGTCCCAGAGGGTTTCCAAGGAGTGGTTGGTGGATTCGAACTGCTGACATTTTGTTAGCAGCCAATCTCTGCACCATCAGGGCTCCGCCCAATAATAAGGTCAGGTGAATTCGGGGAGGGGATAGGTGTGGTGGGAGCAGAACCTGAAATCAGGGGGAAAGCTTTTTCCCCCATAAAGCAACAATAGATTCATGATGAGAGTTTGGCTTTGGGAATGTGAAAGTGTTTCATCTATTATTCTCAATCTACAAATGAGGAAATCGAGGTGAGGGGTTTAATAAAATGCCCCTGTACAATATTTTAATGAGAAAGGAAGATAAATTCAAATCCAGATCCATTTGATTCTGAAGACCAAGTTTTTGACATTGTTCCAGTCACATCTTCCTTTCTGTCTCCAAAGATATCCCCAACTCTAACTCATTGCTCCTCCTCCCTATCTACCTTCTTCAGGAATAGAACGTTTTTACCTAGTGAGTAATGTTAATGACTAGAAAGTCTTCATGTTACAATGATTCTGTACGGAAATCAGATTGCCAAGGAATATCTAGGAGTTTAATGGCTATTGCCCATATATGCATGTGTGTTTTCCAGCTATCATCTTTTTATTTTTATTTTTTTTATAATATTTTATTATGGTTTTGGTGGAAGCTTACATAGCAAATTAGGTTCCCATTTAACAAATACTATACATATTGCTCAGTGATGTTGGTTACATTTTTTACAATGTGTCAAAATTCTCATTATTTCCATTTTGGTTGTTCTGCTTCCATTAATCTAGCCTCCCTGTCCCCGCTTACTTTGTCATTTTTCCTTTAGAATAAATATTAACCGTTTGGTCTCATATACATAATTTTTAAAAAGGGCTCAGTACTCACTGCTGGTCCTGTTTACTTTATAAGCCAATTGGTTACTTAGCTGAAAGGTGACCTGAGAGTATGATATCACTTCCAAGTTTAAAGGGTATCTCAGGGTGACAGTCTCAAAGGTTCCTCTACTCACTGCCAGTCCAGTAAGTCTGGCCTTAAAAAAAAGGAGTTTTCATCTACATTTTTCTCTCATTCTATCTGGGACCATCTGTTGTGTCCGTTGTCAGGACAGTCAGTAGTTGTAGCCAGGAACCATGTAGTTCCTCTGGTCTCAGGAGAGATAGGGAAGAGCTGCCTCCTCAAAGTAGAGTCAAGCTTAATGACATGGATGAAAGTCAAGCTTTCAGGACCTTCATTTGCTGACATGGCATGCCTCGAAATGAGAAGAAACAGCTGTGAACATCCATTAATAATCTGAAAGTGGAACGTACAAAGTATGAATCTGAGAATGTTGGAAGTCATCAAAAATAAAACGGAATACCTAAAGATTGATATCCTAGGCATTAGTGAGAGGAAATAAACTGGTATTGGCAATTTTGAATCAGACAACCATGTGGTCTACTATTTCACGATTGACAAATTGAAGAGGAGTGGCACTGTGCTCATCGTCAAAAAGAACATTTCACTATCTATACTGAAGTACAATACTGTCAGTGATAGAATAATATCCATATGCCTACAAGGAAGACCGGTTAATACCACTATTATATAAATTTATGAACCAATGACCAACGCCAAAGATGAAGAAATTGACCATTTTTACCAACTTCTGCAGCCTGACATTGATCAAAATGCAATCTAGATGTACTGACAGTTACTGGCAATTGTAATGCAAAAGTTGGAAACGTAGAAGAAGGATCGGTAGTTGGAAAATATGGCCTTGGTGATAGAAATGAAGCTGGAGATCATATGACAGAATTTTTCAAATATCTTTTTTTCAACAACTTTAACGGCAACTGTACACGTGGATCTTGCCAGACGGAATGCACAGGAATCAAATTGACTACATCTGTGGAAAGAGATGGTGGAAAAACTCAATATCACCAGTCAGAACAAGGCTGGGGCCAACTGTGGAACAAACCATCAATTGCTTAAATGCAAGTTTGAGATGAAGTTGAAGAAAATTAGAAAAAGTCCACGAGAGCCAAAGTACGACCTTCAGTATACTGAAGGAAGAGGTCCAAGGAGCACTGAAAGCATTGGTGAAAAACAAGGCTTCAGGAATTGATGTAATATCAATTGAGATGTTTCAATAAAAGGATACAGCACTGGAACAGATCACTCATCTATGCCAAGAAATTTGGAAGATAGCTAAGTAGCCAAGTGACTGGAAGAGATGCATATTTGTGCCCATTCCAAAGAAAGGTGATCCAACAAACATATTTGTTCCCATTCCAAAGAAAGGTGATCCAACAGTATATGGAAATTATCAAACAATAGCATTAATATCACACACAAGTAAAATTTTGCTGAAAATTATTCAAAAGCTGTTGCACAAGTACTTGGACTGGGAACTGCCAGAAATTCAAGCCGGATTCAAAAGAGGAAATAGAACAATGGATATCATTGCTGATGTCAGATAGATCCTGGCTGAAAGCAGAGAATATCAGAAACATGTTGACCTGTGCTTTATTGACTATGCAAAGGCATTCGACTGTGTGGATCATAACAAAATATGGATAACATTGCAAAGAAAGGAAATTGCAGGACATTTAATTGCACTAATGAGGACCTGTACTGAGACCAAGAGACAGTCGTTCAAACAGAACAAGGGGATACTGCGTGTTTTAAAGTAAAGAAAGGTGCATGTCAGGGTTATATCCTTTCACCATACTTACCAATCTGTATGCTGAGCAAATAATCTGAGAAGCTGGACTATATGAAGAAGAATGGGGCATCAGGCTTGGAAGAAGGCTCATTAACAGCCTGTGATATGCAGATGACACAACTTTTATTGCTGAAAGTGAAAAGGACTTGAAGCACTTACTGATGAAGATAAAAGACCACGGTCTTCAGTACAGATTACACCTCCACGTAAACAAAACAAAAATCCTCAAAACTCAACCAATAAGCAACATCTGGATAAATGGAGAAATTATTGAAGTTGCCAAGAATTTCATTTTACTTGGATCCACAATCAACATCCATGAAATCAGCAGAGAAGAAAGCAAATGACACATTGAATTGGGCATATCTGCTGCAAAAGATCTCTTTAAAGTGTTCAAAAGCAAAGATGTCACTTTAAGGACTAAGGTGTGCCTGACCCAAGCCATGAAGTTTTCAATTGCCTCATATGCATGAGAAAGCTAGACAATGTATAAGGACGACCAAAGAAGAATTGATGCTTTTGAATTATGGTGTTGGAGAAGAATATAGAATATACCATGAACTGCCAGAAGAACAAACAAATCTGTCTTGCAAGAAGTACAGCCAGAATGCTCATCACAAGCAAGGATGGTGCGACTATGTCACATACTTTAGACATGTTATCAGGAGGGACCCTGGAGAAGGAAAACATGCTTGGAAAATTGGAGGGTCAGTGAAAAAGAGGAAGACCCTCAATGAGACGGATTGACACAGTGGCTGCAATAATGAGCTCAAGCACAACAATGAGTGTGAGGATGGCACAAAATCGAGCAGTGTTTCATTCTCTTGTACATAGGGTGGCTATGAGTTGTATGTGACTTAATGGTACCTAACAACTTTTAACAACAACAACAACTATCTAGAAAGTGATTCCCCCTCCTGTGCCCTCCCATCTCTGGTAACCACCAAAGAATGTTGTTTTCTGTATGTATACTAATTCTTGTCTTTTTATAAAAGTGATTTAATGCAATATTTTTACTTTTGTGATTGATTTATGTCATTCAGCATGAAGTCATTCAGATTCATCCATGTTATCTTTTCAGACCTCATCATCCTTTATAGCTGTGTAGTATTCTTTGTATATATGTAACATAATTTGTTCATCCATCCTTTGATGGACACTTAGGTTGTTTCCATATTTTTGCTGTCGTGAACAATGCTGTAATGAACATAACTGTGCATATGTCTATTTGCATCACTGTATTATTAAATCCCTAGGTTATGTACATATGAGAGAGATTGCTGTATTATAAGGTATTTCTAGCTTTTTGAGGTAGCATCATATCATTTTCCATGGTGGCTCTACCATTTTACAATCCCACCAGCAAAGAATAGTGTGCCAATCTCCCGAAAACTTCATCAGCATTTTTTTTTATTTCTTTTTTTTTTTTTTTTTTTGATCAGTGCCATTTTTGCAGTGGTGAGGTAGCATCTCATTGTAGTTTTTATTTGCATCTCTCTAATGGCTGGAATGGCTAATGATCGTGAGTATCTTTTTGTGTTTGCTGGCCACTTCAATATCCTCTTTGGTGAAGTGTCTGTTCATGTTCTTTGCCCATTTTTAATTGAATTATTTCTTTTTGTTGTTGAGTTGTTTGGGTTTTCTATATGTTTTAGATATTAGACCCTTATAAGTTATGTCATTACCAAAGATTTTTTCCCCAGTCTGTACAATCTCATTTTACTCTTTTGATAAAGTCTTTTAATGAGCTCATGTATTTAATTTTTAGGAGGTCCTAGTTATCTAATTTGTCTTCTGTTGTTTATGCATTTGTAGTTGTATTTGATAGTTTTTTTTTTTTTAATTTTTTGATCTATTTTGAGTTTGTTTTTGTGTATGGTTTGATGCATAGATCCTATTTCATTTTATTGCAAATGGATATCTAGTTTTGCCAGCATCAATTTTTACAGTGTCTCTTCCCCACTGAATAGACTTTGACCCTTTTTTGAAGATCATTGGTCTATAGATGGATGGATTTACTTGTGGGTTCTCCATTCTGTTTCTTTGGTCTATGTGTCTATCATTGTACCAGTACCAAGCTGTTTTTATTACTGTAACTGTATAATAAGTTCTGCGATCGAGGAGTGTAAGGCTTCCTACTTTGTTCCTTAATATCGCTGTAGCTGTTTGGAGGGTCTTTCCTCTCCATATAAAGATGGAGATTAATTTTTTTTCCATTTCATTAAAGAATGTTGTTAGAATTTGGATCAGTATTACATTATATTTATAGATTGCTTTGGGTAATATAGACATTTTTACAATGTTAAGTCTTCCAATTCATGAGCATGACATGTTTTTCCATTTATGTAGGTCTCTTTTAGTTTCTTGCAGTAGTGTTTTATAGTTTCCCTTGCATAAGTCTTTTACGTCACTGGTTAGATTTGTTCCTAGGTATTTTGGGGGCTACCGTAAATGGTATTGTTCTCTTGATTTCATTTATGGAGTTCCCCTGTTTAGTGTAGAGGAACCCAATCGATTTTTCTGTGATAATCTTATGTCACGCCACTTTGTCAAATGTATCTATTAGATCCAGAAGCTTTCTTGTGAAATCTCTGGGATTTTCTATGTAAAGGATCATGCCATCTGTGAATAGCGGTAGTTTTACTTTTTCCTTTCCCATCTGGAAAGTTTTAATGTACCATTCTTGCCTTACTGTTATGGCTAGCTAGGACTTCCAGAGAACAATACTGAATAAGAGTAGTAATAGTGGGCATCCTTGTCTCATTCCCGTTCTCCAGGGGAAGGCTCTCAGCCTTTCACAATTGAAAATAATGTTGGATGTTGGTTTAGTGTATATGTCCTTAATTATGCTGAGGAATTTCTCTTTTATTCCTATTTTGCTAAGGTTTTTCTTTTGTTGTTTTGTTTTTTAATCAGGAAAGGGTGTTGAATTTTATCAAATGCCTATTCTTCATCGGTTGAGATGATCATGTGATTCTTTTTCATTTTATTTATGTGGTGAATTACATTGATTGATTTTCTAGTGTTGAATCACCCTTACATTCCTGGTATCAAGCCCACCTGATCATGATGTATAATTTTTTTAATATGTTGTTGATTTCTGTTGGTTTAAATTGGGTAAAGAATATTTGTGTTTATATTTGTGAGGGATCCTTGTAAAACCCATTGCTGTCCAGTAGATTCTGACTCATAGCGACACTATAGGACAGAGTAGAACTGCCCCATAGTGTTTCCAAGGAGCACCTGGTAGATTCGAACTGCTGACCTTTTGGTTAGCAGCTGTAGCATTTAACCACTATGTCACCAGGGTTTCCTGGTGTGTAATTTTCATTTTTTGTGATGTCTTTACCTGGCTTTTGTATCAGGGTAATACTGTCTTCATAGAATGAATTAGGGAGTATTCCCTCCTTTTCTATATTTTGGAAGAGTTTGACTAGAATTGGTGTCAACTCTTTTCTAAATGTTTGGTAAAATTCCCCAGTGAAACCATCTGGACTGGGGCTTTTTTTTTTTTTTTTAATCACATCTTCAATTTCTTCTTTTGTTGTGAGTCTGTTTAGGTTTTCCGTCTCTATTTGTGTTAGTTTAGGGAGCTAGTGTGTTTCTAGAAATGTGTCCATTTCATCTTGGTTTTCAATGTGTTAGAATACAATTTTTTGCCGTAATTTGTTGTAATCCCCATCTCAGTTGATCTGTTGGAATGTTTCCAGGTTTATTTCTTTTTTTGCTTTTTTGCTTCTCATTTTTTTCTTTCATCAAATTGGCTAATGGTTTGTCTATTTTACTGGTTCTCTCAAAGAACCAACTTTGAATCTTGTTGATTGTTTCTATTGTTTTTCTCTTTTCTACTTCATTTCTTTCTGCTCTGATCTTTATTGTTTCCTTCCTTCTGGTGGCTTTGGTCGTCTTTTGTTCTTCCTTTTTCTGTTTATTCAAGTTGTCTGGTTAAGTTATTGATTTTGGACCATTCTTCTTGTTTAATGTATGTTTTATTGCTATACATTTTCCTCTAAACACTGCTTTTGCTGCTTCCTAAAAATTTTGATATGTTGTGTTTTCATTCTTGTTTAATTTTTTTTTTAATTTCAATGTTGATTTCTTGTATGACCCAATAGTTTTTCAATAACGTGTTATCCTGTTTCCATGTGTTTAATTTATTTTCCTTGTTCTTCCTGCTATTGATTTCTAGTTTTATGCCTTTATGGTCTGAGAAAAGGCCCTGTATAATTCTGGTCATTCAAAATTTATTGACGCTTGCTTTGTGGCCTAAAATATGGTCTATTCTAGACAAATTCCCACATGTATTAGAGAAGAATGTATATCGTGCTGCTCTTGGGTGATGAGTTCCATATATGTCTGTGTGATACAGTTGGTTGATGGTGTTGTCTTCTGTATTCTTGTTGATTTTCTTTCTACTTATTCAGTCCATCACTGAAAAAGGTGTGTTAAAATACCCTACTGTTATTGTAGAACTGTCTAGTTCTCTCTTCAGTTCTGTTAGAGGTTGTTTTATAAATTTTGGAGCTATGGTATTGGGTACAAAAGTATTTTTGATTGTTACATCTTCTTGGTGAATTGGCCCTTTAATCATTATGTAGTGTCCTTCTTAGCTTTTATAATGGATTTTGACTTAAAGTCTATTTTTTAAGATATTAATATTACCAGTCCTGCTCTCTTTTGTTTACTATTTGTTTGGTATATATATATTTTTCTCTCTCTCTTTTGTCTACTATTTGGTATATTTTTTCTCAATCCTTCCATTTTTAACCAATTTATGTCTTTGTGTCTAAGGTGTGTCTCTTATAGACAATACATTGATGGATCATGTTTTTAACTCATTCTACTACTACCTGTCTCTTGACTGGTGCATTAAATTCATTTACATTTAGTGTGATTATTGATACATAAGAATTTATTGCTGTCATTTTGTTACACCTTTTTTTTTTTGGTTTTTAACTGTTTCCTTGTACTTCTTTACTTTCTATGTTGAGTCCTTTTTGCATACACATTTTTTTCTCTCATTTATTGTTTTTGTTTTCTGAGTCTTTTTCATTTTCTTTTTCTTTACTTTGATGAGAGGATTTATTAATTTTCTTTGTCCTTACCATGAATTTTTACCTTTATCATTCTATATTTAAAGGAATCTGTCATATATTGAAATCATCTTGACTTCTCCATATGGAGGTTCTGTAACTATACCATTCATTCCCCTTTTTGTTTTGAAGTTGTTGTCATTTACACCTTTATATCTCTGATTCCCTTTAGTCAATTTTGTAGCTTATTTTACTTCTGTGAAGTGTTTCCCTGGCTTGGTATCTGGATGATCCTGTCATGTATCTTTGTCTCAGGTTGTTGCTGTTGCTTTTCTGTCCAAAGGACCCCCTTTAATTTTTCTTATAGGGCTTTTCTTGTGGTTACAAATTCCCTTAATTTATGCTTGTCTGGGAATGTCCTTAATTTGCCTTCATATTTTAAAGACACTGTGTCCCTCTCACATCCTAGCTATCCAGGTTATGTGATTCTTCATTGGAAGTTCTTTTCTTTCTGGGCTTTGTGTATCTTATCCCATTGCCTTCTTTCCTGCATGGTTTCTAATGAAAAATCAGCACTTAGTCTTGTTGAAGTTCCTTTGTAAATGATATGTTGCTTTTCAAGAGCTGCTGTCAAAATTCTTTCTTTGTCTTTAGTTCCAGAAAATTTGATTATGATATGTCTTTTGGAATCTGTCATGTATGAGGTTCATTGAGTTTTTGTAGGAACCATCTCATACCTCTTGATATTTGAGAAGTTTTATGCTATTATGTTTTCAAAAATTCCCTCTGTACTCTTTCTAACTAGTTCCCCTTCAGAAATTCCCAATACCCATATATTACCCCTCTTGATGGTATTCCACATATCCTTTAGGAATTCTTAATTTTTCTTCAATCTAATTTTTTTTTCCTGATTCTTCCTCAAATAAGCTAGTATCAAGGAATATGTCATCTGTATTGTTGAATCTTTCTCCCATTGATTTCATTTTATTTCTGTGTCCTTCTATTGAATTGTTTATATCTGCTATTTAACTGTTAACCTTCTGAATTTCAAGTTGTTGTTTTGTATGGTTTCTATTTTGTTCCTATACTGTTTTTCTGAATTCTTTTAGGATTTTTCTGTGTTTTCCTTGATCTTTTTGAGAATCCTAAATATTAATCTTTTGAATTCCTTGTCAGGTAGTTCTATTATCAGTTCTTCCTCAGAAAGGTTTTCTGCCTCTTTATTTTACTCATTTTCTTGAGACATCTTATCCTGTATTTTTACATGATTTGTAATTGACTGCTGTCTTCAAGGCACTTAGGTTCTATTTTACTTATATATTTCTTTATTGATTGCTTGTCTTTTTTGTATTGTTTTGCTTTTATTTTGATATATCTAGAGCTTAGCTTTTTCTCACTCTCTGTATTGTCTATCTTTCTTTGTATTATTTTAATTGATGTTGCTTTGAGGTATTGGTTTATATATTGGTTTATGATACTGCTGGTTGGTTGGGAATAATTTTTTTCTCACTGGCAGGTATGATGGATTGTATATACTTGGGAATCCTCTATCACTGGACCCTTATGTCTTCCCTTGTAGGGTTGCATGGAGGTATGTGAGCAGGACACTTCACTGTTGTGGGACTTCAGGTGTTGGGTGGTCAGGATTCCTCCACAGCTGTTGTGGGGCCGTGTGGTCCTTCCACATAGGTGTGTGCTGTTAGTGTGGCCTCTATAGAGCAGACACATCATCTTTGCAGATCCAAGGAAGTAGCACAGCTCAACTGATGATACAAGACTTTTGGTTAGTTATGGATTGGTGTTGTAGTGACTGGAGGAGGGCTGGAGGTCTCCACATATGCTCAGGCAGCCTGACAGAATAGGTAGGGTGTGAGAGGGGTATGGTGGGTAGGTTTCCAGGAATACCTCACCTCTGAGCCTAACAGTGGGCACTGTGGTCTCTGGCAGGGTGGGGTGAGAAAAAGCCTCCTAGGAGTCTCACAGTGCAGCCAGGTGGGGTACGAGGTGACTTGGCCTGGGCAAGAGGAGGGATGGGTGTTTCTCCAGGGCTTCTCTATGCAGTTCCAGTCAGGAGGGGCTATGGGTGGGCTCATCTCTGAAACACCACTTGGGTGGGGTTGTGGACTTGCCTCCTGGGATTCTATCTGTGCAAGGTGGGATGAGCGGTTGTGGGCATATCTCTGGGGTTTCTCTCCATGAAGCTGGGAAGGAGGGGCTATGGGTCTGTCAAATGTTGGGCAAGTTGCTGAAGGAAGCTTGCCATGGGGTGCTGGGGGCTGGGTGGTGGGACTGCTCAAACTGGTGAGGAAAGGAGATCTGCAGGAGACTGATTACTGCTTGTGCTGTTTCACTATTCAGTGGATGTCTCCAGTCCAACTAGACGTACATGACTGTTGATAATAACTCCATCACTAGTTTCTAGTTTCCTCCCTTCTCTGCATTCACCAGGGACTCTGAAACTTCCAACCACCTTCCTGCACTGGACCTTGTTTCTCCTCAAAACTGCATTCCCTGTCTTATCGGCCACCTGTTCTGAGGCTCCAATGATTCTTTTCTGCCCCACGTTGCTCCAGTGGGACTTCCTTGTGCTTTCCTAGTTTTTAAGCTTTGGGACTCCCTTGTGTCTCCTTCTTGAGCTAGTATGGACCTGGAACATGACCTGCCTACCTTGTTTCTTTCCAGGTTTGTTCATCAATATCTCTGCCTCCAACTGTGTTTCCCATGAAGTTACCTCTCTGGGTTCCTTGTTCAAGAATGCTGCCTGCTGCTATATCAAAATGGCCACACTGCACTGGACCAGGCAGCCATGCACGGACTCTCTGAGAGTCTTTGCTTTCTAGCTGATTTTGTTCTAACTCTCTAATCAGTGCTCAATCCAGTTCTTCAACCTTCCATTTTATGTTCAGGGGTCTGTGTTCATTGTTTGTATCTGTTTCACAAGTCTTTGTTGTAGGAGGACATTAAGGTATGTCTATCTAAGCCACCATCTTAACTGGAACCCTGTTTGAGTGTGTTTTAATAGCACATTAAAGTTATTTAAAAAAAAAAAAATCTGGGCAAATTCACTAAAAGTCAGGGAGCATTAGGAGACTGTCATATAACTCTATTATACAGAAGAATTATTTACTAAATTCTCACAATGTGGGAATCTATCTTGAAAATGCAAAAATAAGTGTGGCAGGGATTCAAAGGCTACACTGTTACCAGGTCCTAAAGCTGATAGAATAATGACTATAATTACAGAAAGGCATATATATATATATATATATATATATATAGAAACCCTGGTGGCATAGTGGTTAACAGCTATGGCTGCTAACCAAAAGGTTAGCAGTTTGAATGTACTAGGCACTCCTTGGAAGCCCTATGGGGCAGTTCTACTCTGTCCTATAGGGTCACTATGAGTTGAAATCAACTTGATGGCAGTGATATATATATATATATTTTTTTTTTTTTTTAAAGAAGGAATGTAGACTTCTCGTTCTGCCCAAGATGGAGTAGCTTCATTTCTCCCATGCCCTCTATCTAACAATTCCTGGATATAACACAACAAACAAACAAGAAGACTCTGAAACACAGAAAAAGGAAGGCAGGCTGCTGCTTAGGGACTTTTGGACTTGAGCAAGAACATGTGACCTGTTCATTGGGTTTTCTTCTTCCCTTCCGTATGTTCTGGACAGGGCACCTCAGACACCTCCAAAGTAAAATCACCAACAGGCATAGGCCAAAAGAAAAAAAGAAGTTACAAGAAAACTGTTCCCCTTAGAGAAAGGACTGGAAAAGGATGGTTTGTTTTTGACAATATTCACCCTATTCCAACCAAAGACTAATGGAAAATTTCCTCCCCTTCACTACTGAAATTTCAGTGGGGTGAACCAAGGGCTGATTTTCCACCTCAGCTTCCTATTTGTGGTGCTATGAATCCCGCATCCAGGGCTATCTCCTCCTCAGTGGAAGCAGGCAGTGGCCCAACAGAGAGCTGACCTTCCATTTTCTGCCTGGTGAGAACAGTGCTTTGATTCATCTACTGGAGTAATAGCAATGGGGCTGAGTCCCTACTGGGCAGAAGCAACCAGTGTTCTGATTCTCCTACCAGGCTGGTGTTAAAAGGATCTAGTGGCAATCTAAGCCTACACTCCCACCCAACAACAACTAGACTTCACAAATCAGTGTGAGGGGGGCTAGTCACCATTATGATAACCCTATTCCTCCAGTGTCAGCGTGATTCAGTGGGGAACTGAAGCTTCACACTACCCTGAAGCAATAAATCTGAATGGGGTGGTGTGAAGTAGGGTTAGCCCACACTTTTTTTCCTTCTAACACTGTTGTCAACAGGGCCCAGTGAAAAGCTTGGCCTCCTGCCCCACCAAGCATCAGTAAGGTGGAAAGAGGTCTTGAGAGGCAGTGTTGGTTGGCATCTGACTTTCTTCTCTTTTCTTCCCTGAAATAATTGAGACTCAGCAGGAAAAAAGTGAATTTGTAAGCTTGCTGAATCCTATAACATTTGAGAAAAATTTATGTATGACAAAAAAAGTAAACCTCAGAGCTAAAACTTTATAAAAGATTTTTTAAACAACATAAAACTTATCAAATATCTTGGAATAAACCTAACAAAAAGAACAATGTTTTATCATATAAAATGATTAAACATTATTGGAAGAAATTAGATATGCATAATAACATAGAATCATATATATCTTTATGTATTGGAAGGCTCAATATTTTAAAGATATCAGTATTTTCCAAATCTATAGATTTATAGATGTATAGATTCAGTGAGTTGTCAGTAAAAAACTCATAGGTATTTTTTGGTGATGTTCAAGTTAACCAACTGATTCTATTTTTTTCTAAGAAAATATAAATGTGTAGAATAGCCAAGATACTCTTTCGGAAGAAAATAAGAGATAGTTGGATTTCCTATACCATATTTCAAGATAACGTAAAGCTACAATAAATAAGATAGTATGACATCATGGAATCTTAGACACATAAAGCAATGGAAGAAATGAGCACATCTTTGATTTAAGACATAGTTCCAAGACAGTGTATTAGATTAAAAATACTCTTTTCAATAAAAGGTATGATTTTGAATCAAAATTCATATAGAAAAGCAATAAAGCATGAACTCTACCTCACACTACATTGAATTAATTCCAGGTAGACTGTTGGGTGACCAATGCCCATGACTACCCTTCTTCCCAAACATAGATCATTCTAACCCCAAAGATATCAATGCTCAAGTCCTCCACTTCATCTAGATACTGCAAATACCTTGACAGCATCTCTGGATGATGACAGTTCCCTCTATTAATTATTGTGGAAGTTACTAAAGGTATTTGGAATAATTTATTTCTACTCCTGCTAGACACAGAGTCAGATCAGTCATTTAAACTTAGGTGTGAACAGTGACATGTGAGGAGGTGTAAATGTGTCACTACTGTACTAACACTTCCAGACCCAGCACATCTTCACCATGCATTCCTTTTCCCACTGTCATAACAACAGAGGAATCTATGAAATAAGCAGACCTAACATAATCTAATGGTTTCACTTAAAACAATCTGATGAGGTTTTCACACTGAAGGGAATGATATCTGGAAATATCATGAAACATGGGAGGTACACGCATGGGCATGCTATGCCAGAACTGCTTTACTTAATTTCATCATTTCCAGCATTACGTATGTGGGCATGTTCTTTAAGTAGGTGTGTGTCTTAGTCATCTAACGCTGCTATAACAGAAATACCACAAGTGGATGGCTTTAACAAACAGAAGTTTATTTTCTCACAGTGAAGTAGGCAAAAAGTTCAAATCGGGGTGTCAGCTCCAGGGGAAGGCTTTCTCTTTCTTGTTGGCCTCCTTATCAATCTTTCCTTAGACTAGGAGCTTCTCTGCACAGGGACCCTGGGTCCAAAGGACGTGCTCTGCTCCTGGCACTGCTTTCTTATTGGTATGAGGTCCCCACTCTTTGCCTGCTTCTCTTTCCTTTTTAAGTCTTGAGAGATAAAAATTGGTGTAGACCACACCCCAGAGAAACTTCTTTTGTATTGGATCAGGGATGTGACCTGCTACAATCCCACCCTAATCCTCTTTAACATAAAATTACAATCACAAAATGGAGGACAACCACACAATACTGGGAATCATGACCTAACCAAGTTGGCATGTATTTTTGAGGGACACAATTCAATCCATGACAGTGTACTATTTACAATAAATAAATAAATAAGGTACATCTTAACCCCAATCTGTTAAAGATAGGAGAAATTTGAATGACAAAGGCTGATAAAAGTCAGCTTTTAAAGCCAAGATGGAGTAGACCCATTCCTCCCAGGTCCTCCCTCTTATAACTAAAATACCCTGTATACAACACGACAAACCATTATGGGAAGACTCTGAAAGTTGAAAGAATGAAGGCTGCCTAGGGATCCTGGGATTTGAGAGATGCACAAGGGTGAGTTCCCTGGGTTTTCTTATTGCCTTCCATATATCTGGGACAGAGCACTGCAGAGGCCTCAAATTGTAGCCACCGGTAGGCTCAGAGAGAGAAGAAAATAAAAAAAAGGCTTCAGGAAAGCCAGTTCCTACTAGCCAAAAGCCTGGGAAGAGGGTAGACTAACAGAACAAACAATTTATGTTTTGCTAGAGCTGCTCTACTCCAGCCAAATGCATATGTAAAAACTTCTCCTGAGAAGTTTCTGTGGGGCAATTTGGGGAGGTAATTTTCCACCCCAACCACCTGCCCCACAGAACAAGAGCTAGTTTGTGCTCTGATTCTCTCACACAACAGTTTTTGAGGAACTCAGAGGGAAACTGAACATCATATGAAACCTGAAAGGAGTAAACAAATTTACAGTTATAGTTAAGAAACGTCAACACTCCATGCTAAGCATCTGTAGGAACAACTAGACAGAAAATCAGCAAAGATATAGGACAACGAAATTGACCAATAGGCTCTAAGTGTACATATACATATATATTATATATGTGTGTGCATGTATGTGCTGTGGTTGGGTGGAATGTTATATATATTTTTTGTTTTATATATTTATATATATATTCTTGTTTTACATATATACGTATGTGTCTGTGTATATATATACACACACATATATATATGTATTGCTCCACCTGTCTTAGTTTGGATTGCCTAGAGGAGCAAAACGGGTGAAACATATATGCAAATATATAGAGATACTTCAAGGAAATGGATCACATAATTGTGGGGGGCTGGCAAGTCCCAAATTCATTGGTCCAGCAGCAAATTGGAGATCTCTCCTGGCTCACAGGATTGCAGGGGCTGGTGAAACCACAATCTGCAGGTCAGGTGATGGGCCGGGGACCTCTGCTGGCTACAGAGTTGTGGGGGCTGGTGAATCCGAGATCTGCAGGTCTTTTGACAGACTGGAGACTTCTGCAGACTTATATCCCAAGAACTGGAGGCCTGGTCAGGCAATGAGAAGAGTGCAGGGTCGAGAGAGAGAAGGAGTTCTGCCAGAACATCTACTTATATACTGGAGTCAGGCCACATCCCCAAGGAAATTCCCTTTAAATTGATTGGCTACTCTCATCGGATCAAAAAATGGAAGATGATTACATTATGGAAGAGCACATGCCAAACCACTGAGAATCATAGCCTAGCCAAGTTGACACATAACATTAACCAGCACACATTCAGCCACAGCAGATACACATTTTTTTCAAAAGCTTATGTAACATTCACAACAGACCATATCCTAGGCCATAAAACAAAATTAAATATAATTAAAACAATTCAAAGCATATTCTGTGATGATAATAGAATCAATCTAGAAATCAAAAAGAGGAAGAGAAAAAAAATAAAACGGGAAAATCCAAACATATGCAATTAACCAACATGCATCTAAATAATCCAAGGGTCAAAGAGAAAACCTCAAAGCAAGTAAGATATATATTTAAGACTAATTAAAAGTGAAAATATATCATCTCAAAAATATTGGGTTTTAGACCAAGCAGTGCAGAGAGGGCTATGCTTAGCACTAAATGCTTTTCCAAAACAGGAAAATCCTCAAATCACTAATCTAAGTTCCTACCTTAAGAAAAAAAAAAAATAATAATAACTAAATAAAGCTACATACATCAGGCAAAAGGAAAGAAATAATAAATGAAAGAGCACAAACAATAACATAAAAAACAATAAAGAAAATAATACAGTAAAAAGATGGTTTAAAGAAAAATCAATAAAATTTCACTATTGGTTATTCCAGAGACGTAAAAGCTTGTTTTCACACAAGATAACATGCATATGAATGTCTATCACACCTTTATTTGTAATAGCTAGAAAACTGGAAATAATTCTAATGTCCTGCAACTGGTGTATAGTTAAACCGTGGAATACAATGGATTATTTTTGAACAATTAAAAAAAAAAAAAAAAAAGACCATTCATAGGTGTAACGACTTGGATGGATCTTATAAGAATCATTCTGAATGAAAAGAGCAAATATTAAGGGCTTATATGCTGTATCAGTGATTATGTTGCCTTCTTGAAATGACAAAATTAGAGATTTGGAGACCAGTCTAGTGGTTGCCAGGGAAGGGAGGGAGGTGGCTCTGACCATAGAATGGTAGCGTGAGAGATTTTTGAAATGGAACTGTTCTGTATCTTGACTGTGCTGGTGGTCCAGGGGTTTAAACATGTGACCATTTTATATGGAACTAAGCACACACAACACACACACACACACACACACACACACCCCTACATGTACATGTAAAATTGATGAAATCAACATCAATTTCCTGGTTGTGATACAATTCTATAGTGATGCAAGATGTTACTATTTGGGAAAACTGAGTGAAAGTGTATGAGATAATATCTCTGCATTATTTCTCACAACTATATGCTAATCTACAGTTAAACAAAATAAATCTTTGCTTTATGAATCAAATTGAGAATTTCATTGAAATGCAATTTTATAGCCTCTGAATAAGCAAAGATGTTTCAGGAACAAGACCTAATTAAACCCCAAAACTCTGTTGCTTCCAGTCTATTCCAATTCATAGCAACCCTATAGGACAGAACAGAACTGTCCCACAGGGTTTCCAAGGAGTGGTTGGTAGATTCAAACTGCTGATCTTTTGGTTAGCAGTCAAGCTCTTAACTACTATGCCACCAGGGCTCCTAGACCTAATAAAAAAGGCTGTGCCATTTTCCAGGCTTCTATTTCATTTCCTCAGTCATCAATGAGATCCACAGTTATCTCTAACTACTGGGAAATCTAGAAAGGAGAATATTTTATTCTGGGTATATACTCAAAAGCATTACTTTTTAAATTAAGGAACAAGGTGGAAATCTGTACTCAACTCTCATTGGAACCACTAATTTTGACCAATTAATCCTATAGGTTTTCTCATTAATACAATCCATTAAAGCAAAATTAATATTTAAAAAAAAGATCCTAGTAAAGAAAGTAAGAGCATTCTAACTATATTTAGTTTTCTGTGGTTATGTGCTACCAATTAGTCTAGATTTTAGATACATGAAAACACAATGACTCTCATCTCACCTGGTACACTTATAATCAATATGTATAATGTATTTAAGCTTTTACTTGCAATCTATCAAATGAAAATTTGGAGAAAAAGGCTATCAGATGGTGATGTTTAATTAAAAAATGTTTTTTTTTTTAAACTTGAAAAATTAGGTGCTTAAAAGGTATTTTGTAAAGATCACTCTCCAATAAACCTTAGAAAAGATAGTAATTAAGTGAAATAGTAGCAAATACCTCTCCTCTAGGAAAAAGATAATACAAGTATAATCATCTGTTAACTTTTTTGTTTTGTTTTGTTTTTGTGAACCGTCAGCCTTATTAACTACCATCCTTTTATTTAAAAGGAAATGTGTAGTATACATTGTAAATGGCTTTATAATGAGAGTGGTCATAAAATAGGCACTCTCTGGGCACAAGAGTGCATCCCAGTGATATAGGGACCCTTCTTATATTGACTTGTAGAGCTAAGACTGACACTCAGAGGCTTTCAATAAGTATTTAACTTATTGGTTCATACATTTAATTATGTATGCAGTATTTCATCCACTTGAATAACAACCTCTCATGAATATGTTCCAGACACCGCACTAGGTCATGGAGATTAGCACATTTTCCATACTTGTGATATGCCAAAACTAGTCAGCGAGACTGGTAACAAAGTAATTATAAAACCAACTATGTTAGCTTAGCTAAGGGCAAGAAAAGAAATTTGTCTAGTCAGAATGACCTTCTTGTTCTCCTTCTCTGCATTTGAATCTTCCTTCTGATCTGAAAGTGTAGGTTTAGCTGAGAAAACTGAGGTATAAACTGACTATTTGCCAGTTTTCTGGACCCTCTCCTCCATCAAATGTGAATGTCAAATTTGAATGTCCATAATAATTCACTATTTATTTATTCAGCAACCATTTATGGAACACCTGTTGTGTAAGAGGCATTCTGCTATTATTTACAAATACAGTGTCAAAATCTCATTCATTTAGTCACTGTTCTTGTGCTCAGAATACTCTGAATTTTGATATAAAAGTGACATTATGGGTTGAATTAACCCCCCCCCCAAAAAAAAAAATCAAATCCACTGCAGTCAAATTGATTTCAACTCATAGCAACCCTATAGGACAGAGTAGGGTTTCCAAGGAGTGCCTGGTAGATTCGAACTGCCGACATTTTGGTTAGCAGCTGAACTCTTAACCACTGCACCCCCAGGGTTACCGTGGGTTGAATTGTGTCCCCAAAAAACATATGTTCAGGTCCTAACCCCTAATATCTTGCATGTCCATTTATTTGGAAATAGAGTCTTTGCAGATGTAATTAGTTAACATGAGGTCATACTGGTATTTGGTGGCCCTAATCCAATATGAGTGGTGTTCATATAAAAAGAAAGCAAGAGACACCGGGACAGACTGACACACAGGAAAGACAGCCATGTGAAGACAGAGGCAGAAATTAGAGTTACATTGCCACAACCAAAGAAAGCCTAGGGTCACTACAAGCTAAAATAAGCAAGGAAGAATTACTCCTCTAGAGTCTTCAGAGAAAGTTTGGCCCTGCTGACACCTGAATTTTGGAATTCTAGTCTTCAAAATTATGAGAGAATAAACTTTTATTGTTTTCAGCCACTCAGTTTTTGATACTTTATTATGGCCACTCAAGGAAATTTATACAAGTGGCATTTAAAACAAAACTATACACAGCGTTTTTATGTGAACAGTGTACGTCATCAATAAGATAAGATTAAAACTTGAACTCTCCTGAAAGATCTAGAAAATGGATTGTTAGCATATTAACTTTAGGAAAGTTAATTCAATGATCTTGAAAAACAGAGATAAAGATAAGGTTTGGTGCACACCTATTATGTGCAAAATACTGTGCCCAGTGCTTTAGATTCAACCCTGGACCATGGATTAATAGAATTATCATCTAATTTTGATAAATCGAAACAATTGTCAAATGATCCATAATTCTTTCTTCCAGTTTTATGGTTAAAAAAAAAAAAAAAATTTTTTTTTTTTTTTTTAGTTTTATGATTAAGCACTCAATATTCCTTGAATTTTATTCCTTATTATTTTGAGTTCATTTTCTTACCTACAAGGTAAGCAAATTTTTGCAGAATGACCTTACCTGTATTTGATAGACACAGAAATTTACTGACCACAGCAAGTAGGTGGCAGGGCTAGGAACCTAACTAACAAATCGCTGCCTCTAACTCACACTTTTCCCACTAAACCATCTTCTGTATAAACTTATTCTAGAGGCCTGGCATATGTTCTGCTTATGATATTCTTCCACTTGCCTGATTCTCATTTATTCTGCAGAACAACTCTGTGTGGGAGATATTTTAATAACTTTATATTAGTCAGAGCTCAAAAGTCTTTAGAAACTTTTATGATATCGTATCATAAAGAAAGCTTCTGGTGAGACCTTGCTTTCAATGTAGGTTTATTGAGACCCTCATTAAAATTTACCAAAGGCATGAAAGAGGGCTAGTGATGATTCAGTGGTAGAATTCTCACCTTCCATTCTAACCCAGGTTAGAATCCTAGCCAGTGTACGTCATGCACAGTTACTACCCATCCCTTAGTGGAGGCTTGCATGTTGCTACAATGCTCAACAGGTTTCAGTGGAGCTTTCAGACTAAGATGGACTCTGAAGAAAGGCCTGGTGATCTGCTTCTGGAAACAAGCCAATGAAAACCCTACAGATCATAACAGACCCATCTGCAACCTTTCATGGGTATGGCACAGGTCCAGGCACTGTTTTGTTCCATTGTACATGGGGTGACCATGAGTCGGGGCCTGACAAGATGGTAGCCAACGACACCAACAAGGCATGAGAATGTCAAAAACAACTGATTTCTGAGTTTGGAGTGGAGGAAGCTACATTCCTAGGTAAGCCGCCATCTCTTTTAAATACAGGGGCAAAGTGGAATAGTAAACAATAATTATTTGAAAACGAACACTCCAATAGTAGTGTCAGGTTTCTGCAACAAAACAAAAACCATTTGATTATATTCCAGCTGACAAAAATATCCTGTAAGAAAAAGGATTTTGGAGGGAGGAAATAACTTAAGGAAATAAATGAAAGATTAAGATTTTCATGAAGGAGAAGAAGGAAGCGTTTTCATCTAATTTTGATAAATCAGAAACAATTGTCAAATGATCCATAATTCTTTCTTCTAGTAAGTAGGTACTCGACTTTGCTTTAATTCTATTCCTTATTATTTTGAGTTCACTTGGTGGCATAGTGGTTAAGAGCTACAGCTGCTAACCAAAAGATCGGCAGTTCGAATCTAGCAGGTGCACCTTGGAAACTCTATGGGACTGTTCTACTCTGCCCTATAGGGTCACTATGAGTCAGAATCCACTCGATGGCAGTGTTTTTTTTTTTTTCTCTTACCTACTCAATAGGCAAATGTTTGTTGAATGGATATTCTGTTACATGCCACTCAGAACTTATTTTGGGTTTTCATCAGATTTTAAATCTCATAGCTCATAGTCAAATAGATATTGATATGAGCTTCCACTGAAATTCCATTTTTGCCAGTTATGAGCAATAAAACAGAAAAGCATTGAAAAGTGTGTGATCATATACTCCCCCCCCCCCCCATTTATAACCTTTCAATAAGAAAAACAAACACACAAAAACACCTTGGAATCGGGAATGTATTACATTAGCTGTAGTGATTGGTGCCCAGGGGAGGCCTCAAGCCACTCTGTACTAGAGAGTGATACATTCTACTCACTTCTTTTGGTTTCAATTTTTTTCTCTGACACTTGTATTTGAATCATATTTATACAAAAAAACCACATAATTAGAGACTAATTTTCTTTGGCTAAGTTAATAAAGCATACTGGAACAGACCCTTATTTTACAGCCTGAGAGGCCTAATTAGGAATACAGGCATTTTCACACATCAGATGTGTGACCTTGTTACTTAACCTGCCTGTATCTCAGTCCAGTCAACCCAATTTGTCACTTAATGACTGCTTACAGGTGGCCTCCATTTTGATGAGATGTCAGGGCACCAAAGAAAACACAAAACAGTACCTGCCTTTAAGAGATTCAGACTTCAGTAGAAAAGGCTAAATTTTTAACCAACAGTGTGCAACGCACTGTAACAGCAAACACTTTATAATTGTGTATGGGTTCAGGCAGGATGCAATGAATAAATTGGCACTTCTAACCAAAAAGGATGAGACAAGTCTTCATAAAGTGATAACCCTTGAACTTAATTAAGGAAGTAATTATAGGCTAGAGTCTCAAGGAGAAAAAGAAGTGTGAGCAAAGCACTTGCTTATCGAGGCATCTTGAGACAGATTGGTGTGGCTGGAGGACAGCCTCAAGTGGGCATGGGAGGGGGTGAAGAGGAAGATAGAGTAAGAGGGACAGGCAAGAATGAGATGACAGAGGACTTTCCAAGTCAGACTAAAGAGGCAGCATGCTTTGTCCTATAAGTATTCAGGAACCAAAGAAGAGATGGGTATAATAATACCTGAAGACATAAGTATCCTTGAATAAGAAAATGGGTGCCTTTCCTTGAGAATAAAGGAAGGAAAGGAGGACAGCTATAGTTATTAGAACATCCATAAGTGTAGGGATAGGAAGTTGAGATCATTTAAACATTATAGACACAATTTTCTCTGTGCAAAAGGTGGAATGATCGTTCTTCTCCTGAGAGAGAGAAGGATAGAGAGAGGGAGGAAAAGAGAAGTGGTGGGTAATGAAGGTGAACTTTAGGAGAAGAATGGCTGTCATAGTGTTGATCAAATAAATGTAAAGTGGCCATCTAATGGCACCAAGGAACCAGCTGATGTCGGTGGTAAAGGATTTATAATGTCGACAATCAGAAAAACTATGTGGTTTTCTAAAGCAGCAGTCAGGTACCAAGCTTTAGGAAGAAAGGTAAACTATAATAAAATCAGTTGCTGTCGAGTTGATTCCAACTCATGGTGACCTCATACATGCCAGAGTAGAACTGTGCTCCATAGGGTTTTCAATGATTGGTTTTTCAGAAACGGATCACCTGGCCTTTCTTCTGAGGTGCCTCTTGGGCTGAACTTGAACCTCCAACCTTTCAGTTAGCCACCGAGCACATTAACCATTTGCACCACCAACCTTTAGATGGATTCAGAGCTGCCGCAAATAGTATCAGGTTAGCTTGAGTATTTTCTTCTTGTAGATGATGTTGCTTTCTGTTTGTTGAACTGAAGAATTCTGTGCTTATTCTCAAAGTACAGTCACTAACTCATAACACTGTGTAGATAATATCAGATTGATGATTAGGAAACAAATGAGTCTAATATGGATTTTTAGATTTAGTTCTTTGTAGGAAGAAAAAAAGATATTTATTGTACCCTAAAAACATACATTTTTATTCATTTTTTTTTACTTCAAAACTTAGATTTATGTTGGATAGACTTTGCCCTACATTTATTATATCCTCTGCATATTTTTTCATCCTTTATTTTATTCCATTTATTCAATGGAATTAAGCCGTGAGAATAACTTCATTTTTAGCTTTGTCTAGTCTGTCGCAGAATGTGTCTAAGTTATTTCTAACTCATGGTTTGCCTGGGTTCTCAAATTATTTTCTTATTTCTGTGATCTCCCCTTCAGTTTTCTTAGGGTGCTTTACTTTTTCATCTTTTTTAAATTATTCATGTCTTTTTAAAGTACTTCTAAATTAAGGGGGACTTCAAGGAATTTTCTTCTTTTCCTTGTAATATATACTTTTTAAAGAATAGATTGTTTAATCATTGTGTGCCTGCTAAACTGCTTTCATTTTTGCTTTAATATATGTGCATAATTAAGATGTTTCTTTTCATCTTGTTCATGCTTAACACTGACAGCTCGTCTCAGACCTTTTAGATATCTGAACATGTTCTCTTCTCACTTTGTTGAAGCCTATTCTTCTCCCAAGCACAATTTTTCAGTGGTGCTCCATCAGTATGGCAGACATTTGTCATCAATAGGAGGAAGGGTGAGCCATCTACATAGATGCCATAATCATTTGTTAGAATAATTAGGTTTGAACCACGTTTTGGAGATTTAGTTAAACATCCTGCCTCAGGGTGATTCCATCTGACTGTGGGATATCCTGTTCCTGTGAACATTGCCTTGGTCTTTGGATCATTTCAGTAATAGGTGTGGAGGCCATCATTCTCCTTCTGCTAAGACTCTGGGTGGTTCCAATGATTTTGGGCACTTTGTTTTTGGTGAGTTCTGTATTTAAATTTTCCGTGGTCTGTACACATTTCCCTCAGTTTTCTTCTCTTCCTCTTGCTGTTGTTAGTTGCTGTTTAGTCGTCTTTAACTCATGGCAGCTTCATGTACAACAGAACAAAACATTGCCTGATCCTGTACCATCTTCAAAATCATTGCTATGCTCAAGTCCGTTGTCATAGCCACTGGTATTTTGAATGGCTTCCAACCTAGAGAGTTCTTCTTTCAGCATTGTATCATATGGACAATATTCTGCTGTGGTCCAGAGGATTTTCATTGGCTAATTTTCAGAAGTGAATCACCAGGCCTTTATTACTACTCTGTCTTAACCTGGAAGCTCCAATAAAGCCTGTCCACCATGGGTTAACCTGAGAGTATTTGAAATACTGCTGGCAGCGATTACAGCATCATAGCAACACACAAGCTACCACAGTATGACAAACAGGTAGTGACTCTCCCTCATAAGATGTATTAATGAGAATTGTCAAGATATTGACATTTCAAGTACTGTCTTAAGAGTAGAAACTGGAGAAATTGGACAAGCCTGACTAAATCTTGTGTTTCTCTCTTTAGCTAAAAAGTTTCAAAGTTTGTATTTGGGCTTCCTTTGGACTGGTGGTTGAGAATGTCTGGAATAAGTGACATTGTTGGGCTTGCCTATGAATCATGGCTTGTGAAAACTGAGTTCTGCTTGGTGTGAGGTGTAAGAGGAGGGCTTTCAAACAGGTTGAGGGAACTGGTCTTGAAAGAGTTTTCCAAGTTTGAGTATTGTCTGCATTCCTTGATCCTTCCTGTTGTGAAAGGATTACAGTGGTCTTCCACAAATGGGAGGCAGTTCAGATAGTGCTTAAAATGTTGTGCTTTGTAACATCAACAACCATTTTCAAGTTTGGTTCTGCCATTCCTCATTATGTACACATTGGAATAATAGGTATGACCTCTGTAAGGGTGTTTCTGTAAAATAAGAATAACAAAAACCAGGTCATCAAAACTAAGAGGATATATGCAAAGTGATTACTACTGTGTGTGCTCTCCCCCAAATACGTACTGAATTATTATTTTTTTTTTTATTATCTGAAGGCCTAGCCTCTATTCAAATTTGTTATGAAAATTAAGAGATAAACACAAGGAATATTGTTGATTCATAGCATTTGTTTAGCCTCCTTGAATTTCACTCACCACATCTAATAATAACAATAACACTTTCTTCACTCCTTGAACAACTATCTAATGAGCATCTACTCTGTACCACTTTGGTGTCTAATGTGTGCCTGATCCAAGCCGTGGTCTTTTCAATCACCTCATATGCATGAAAAAGCAGGACAATGAAATAGGAAAACAGAGGAACTGATGTATTTGAATTGTGGTGTTAGCAAAGAACATTGAATATACTGTGGACTGCCAGAAAAATGAACAATACAGCTAGAATGCTCCTTAGAAGCAAGGATAGTGAGACTTCAGCTTGCTTACTTTGGGCATGTCATCAGGAAAGACCACTTACTACAAAAGTGTATCATGTTTGGTGAAATATTGGGTTGGTGAGAATGAGGGAAGCCCTCGATGAGATGGATTGACTATTAATCACAGCAAACATACCAATGATCATGAAGATGGAGCAGGAGTGGGCAGTTTCATTCAGTTTTACATAAGGTTGTCCTGAGTTGGAGCCAACTCAAAGGCAACTTACAATCACAACAATAACAACTGTGTGCCGGGCACTGTACTCTGCTCTGGGAATACAACCGTAGATATAGCAAATACAACCACTGCCCCATGAAGCTTACCCTCTGAGAAGGCAATAAAAAAACAAACAAAAAAAGCATGCGTTTCAATTAAAACTTGTGGAATATAGGCCCTGAAAAGGGGAGTCAACGAAAACCAATGTAAGCATCAAAACTGGCAAAAGCATTTCCTGATAATTTAGGTGATATCTGTGGATGAGAAGGAAATGACTCTAAAAGGGGCTGTGTGACAAACTTTCCAGACAAAATCATTTGCACGTGTGAGGGTTATGAAATGGGAGAGCAAATGCATCAGAAAGCAGGGCAGTAGTAGATGAGGAGAAGCAGTCTGTGATGAGGTTATGGATTTCATCAAGGTTCAAATTACACAGGAGCATTTCATAAAGACTTTGAATTTTATTAATGTGATGATATTTCTTGAAGGATTTTAAGTAGATTCATCATGTTCTAATTAATAGATTAAAACAATTGTTCTTGATACACTGTCAAATGGAGAGTAAATTTGAGGTAGACAACAGAGAAAATTGAGAGTCTAGTAAGAAGGCTATTGTAGCATTTCACCAAGAGATGGTGGAGAAATGGGAAAATGTGAGAGCTGATGGATTTACGTAAAATAAAAATAAGATATTCTTAAAATGTGGAAATGGCTAGACTCGAAGAATGTACTGGGAGGTGAGAGAAAGAGAGGCAGGAAGGATTTCTTCTGTGTTTGGAGCTTAAATAGCTCAGTGCATATGGCGTTCTGAATAAGAGCTGGATTATAGAAGACAGGGAGAATGGTTCAGAATTGGGGGCAGTTAGACATTCAACTACTAGCTGAAATGTTGGCAGCTCAAACCGACCCAGAGACATCTTTGGAGACAAGTCTGGGTATCTACTTCCTAAAGGTTGTACCCTTGAAAACAGTATGGAGCAATTCTATTCTGCATATTCAGGGCCATTATGAGTTGGAATCAAATTGATGGCAATTAACAACAATAACAATGTTTTGGACAGGTGAATTTTGGAAGCCTATGGATATCCAAGTGAACATGTAAAATGGCAGTTGCACACACGTAAGAGAGAGAAATCAGGGCATCAACATCAGGTAGTAAAGAAGCTAAGAATGGCTGAGATCACCCAGAGAGAGAATAGAAACAGAAAGAGATGAAGACACTGAGTTGACGGAATACACCAATAAATAGAAGTAGGATAGAGATGCCAGAAAAGGAGATTAAGCAGGATCCAGGGTGTTTAGAGAGAAACCAGGATAATATGTCTTCAGAGAAACCAAGAGAATTGACTGTGGTGAAAAAAGGATGTGTCACCTCTCTCAAAGCTTCACGGTGTCCCAGTAGACAAATGCAGAGAACTTTATATTGGACTGAGCACCACAGAAGTTATTGGTGATACGGAAGAAACGGTATTGATAAAGTGGTGGGAGAGATGCCACTCGTGGTGCCTTGAGGAGTGAAGTGATTAGAGGTGTAGAGATTGCTTGGGCAGCTTTTTCAAGGAGGTTAACTATAAAGGTTCACAATAACGCAGCAATAGTTAGAAGGGAATGAGTGATTAAGAGAGGGATATTATTTCATTAAAGGGTTCCACAATATGCTTATAAGCTTTTAGAATTTATTAAGTAGAATGGGAGAACTTGACAATATAGGAGAGAAATAGGTTAACCACAAAAGCAAAGGCTGAGAAAAGGCAACAGAGCAAAGGATGCAGCATGTATGTGGAGGAATTTTCCCAAGGAGTGATGCTTATCACTGTTTTGACAAATGGAAGTGCAGATGCCATGGGCTTATCCATTTTGATTGTGAGAATAAAAGGTAGTTTCTACTTGATGTAATTTTTAATCAAAATATTAAACCTGTTTATGAGGGGGAAAAATCTAGAGATTTAAAAAATATTTTATTTGTTCATAATTGATATTTGGCTGGGCACACCTTGGCAGGTCTTCTGGTCTTACCTGCAATCACTTGTGCAGACCCAATAACCTTGCCTATCAATCTGGAGGAATGATGTAGGTGATCTTACTCAGCAGCTAGCTTTTGATATGGGCTGTTGGCTGAGCTACATGTCTCCAGTAGGCTAGCCCTGGCTTCTTCATGTAGCAACTGAATTCCAATAGCAGCAAGGGACAATAAGCCCCCATCAGCAAGTGCAGCTCAAGCCTCTGATGGCATCATGTTGCTTAATGACCCAGTGGTGAAAATAAATCAGATGACTAAGCCTAGAGTCAGCATAGGAGAGAACTACACAAAAACAAGAACACAGGGAGGTGTTCATTAAGGTTAATTACTGCAACAGCCTCCTGGGGGTGGGGGAGTGGTCCGCAGAAAAGGAGTGGTCCTCAATGGATCACTGTCTTAGATAATAATGAGAAAAAAATACATTATCTAGAAGGAGTGAGGGAGAAAAAAGAGACTACTTCCCCAACCTCCCGGAGATGTGAGTCTGGTGAAAGGGAGAAAATATAAACAAAATAAAAAGAAACATAAAAGGGGAATAGGGAAAATGGTATACTTACAGTGTAGTCATTTTTCTGTAAATCAAGGAGGTAGTGGGAATTACCAGTGAACCAAGGAGCCCTGGTGGTTCACTGGTTAAAGTGCTGGGGTGCTAACAGAAAGGTCGGTGGTACACATACACCAGCTTCTGCATGGGAGAAAGATGTGAACGTCTGCTTCTGTAAAGATTACAGCCTTGTGAACCCTAGAGTTCTACTCCGTCCTGTAGAATCGCCATAAGTCAGAATCAACTCAACGCCAATGAGTTATGGGTCTGTTATGAGAGAAGGGGAGTTTGCTCATTACACAGGATTGTCATGACTTTTTTTTCTTTTTTTAGAAAAATACAGTGATAGTCTATCAAGTGAGTGCCTGGCAAAATTTTAATTCCTTGTATTTGCCTGGAATTCAAGGATAGTCAAAACCAAACTCAACCCAGACATCAGAAGACAATACAAAGCTTTTAACCAATAATTAATGCAATAACCTTTGGATGAAGTTTCATCTGCAAAATCAATTCCATGTGAGTTAAACATGAGTTTTAACATTAAAAAGAACTGAAGCTGGAAGACCATTAATAACAAGTAAAATAAATGACAGTGTCTTCAGCAAGGAAGTATTTAATGAAGTGTCAGAGAGGCCAACAATATGTCTCATATTAATTAACTTCTTAATTAATTACATGATAGAGGGAAGAGTCTTCAATATTCTGTTGATGGGTAATGAGGGTAATGAGGGATGACGACAATATTAGTAAAGACAGAAAATACAAACTGACTCAAAGACAAGGGGAATTGAATTAGACACATTTTACAAAGAAATAGGGCTTTTACCATGGACAAAACTAGGAAAAGAAAGACTATAACCTGATATGCTGAAATTTGAAAAATTGATACAATTATTTATAACCTATGTTTATGGCTCAAACTAAAAAATACATAATTAAATTTGGTATCAAATGGCAAAATTGAACAGACTAAGTGTTGTTGCTAGTTCCGACTCAGAGTGGCCCTGGGTGTACAGAGTGGAACCACTCCATAGGGATTTTAAGGCTATGACCTTTCACAAGCAGATAACCAGGGCTGTTTTACTAGGCGTCTCTGGACATGTTTGAACTGCCAATCTTTTGGCCTAGCAGACAAGGGTTTATTTGTTTGTGCCATCCAGGGATGACAGGCTAAATAGAGGATCCCAACATAGTTTGTACACTAGATAAATAATGCTCCTATTTGTCTGCATATAAAATAATGATTTAAATTATTTTAAAATGTATTTGGTGTAAGAAATTACTTTAAAAAAAGTAATGGCTGTTTTTTTCTACTTTTTATAAAATATATTGAGATTAGAGGGAATTCAAGATCATGTTGGGCTCTGGTTCTACAGTGGCATATGTAAAAGTCGCGGCCCAGAGTTATGCAACCAAGAGCCTAAAAGGAAATATTCTATGGTTGTACAAAGTAAGTATCTATGTATAAATGACTACTGGTTAATACACACACAGACATCAAAACAAAAACAGAAACAAAAAAAAGTTACCACCAAGTCATTTCCAACTCATGGCAACCCTACGTACACTAAGTAGAACTGCTTCATAGGGTTTTCAAGACTGTGACTTTTCAGAAGCAGGTTACCAGGCCTGTCTTTTGAGGTACTTCTGGGTGGGTTCAAACTACGCTTAACTGTTTGTGCCACCCAGAGACTCTGTGTAAATAAACACAAGGAGCACAATATCTTTCCTACATCTCTGAGTACAAATTCCATCCAATGATGTCTCACCTGCCTGGTCTAAGTCACAATCCTTTCTCATATGGTGTGATGGTTATGGTTGTGTATCAACTTGGCTGGACCATAATTCTCAGTGGTTTGGGAGTTATGATGTAGTTTGGCATCTATGTAATGATGTAATTACCTTCATGATGAGATCTCCTATGAGCAATCATTTGAAACAGAGTTTCCTTGGGGGTGTGGCCTGCATCCAATATATATGGACTTTCTGGCAAACTTCTCTGGCTTTTGCTCACTCTGGATCCTGCATAAGGCTCATCATCATCTGACCTCTGGTTCTGGGGAATTGAGCCAGCTCCCTGCCATCTTACCTGCTGATCTTGAATTTATCAGCCCCTGCAGCCCATGAGCTAGCAGCCTGCCATTTGACCTGCTGATCTTGGGTGTGTCAGCCTCTGCAGCTACGTGAGTCATGAGAAGCCTCCAGCCTGATGCCTAGCCCACAGACTTGGGACTTTCTAGCCTCTATAACCACATGAGCCATTTCGTGATACAAATCTGTGTGTGTGTGTGTATATACACACACATACATATGCTTCACTGGTTTTGCTTCTCTAGAGAACCCAGCCTAAGACATAGGGACATATGGAATATTGCATGAGCCATATAATTAGTATTCTAGCTCACACCCTTACCCTACAGTCTATTCTCCTCCCAGGGACCAGAATGATGTTTTAAACATTTGGCTGATCATCCCAGTCCTCCGATTACTCTCTCCAATAACTCTACTTCTCACCCAGTATAAAACCTCCCACAATGGCCAAGCAGGCCTTGCTTGATCTGGCCCCTATTCTCTCCAACTTCCTGTCCAGTCACTCTCCCCTCACTCTTTTCCAGATACACTCTTTTCCTCCTCAAATACTCTGGCACTATGTCCCCCTCAGGGTTTTCCAACTGGAGGTTATATTCTTCTGGAACGGTCTTCTCACAGTGAATCCCACATAGGCCACACATGATTTATCAAGTTTTGATGAAGCATCAACTTTTGAGTGGATCTAATATGATGCTGTATTTAAAACCAATATATTCCTTTACAATCCTCATTCGAATTCTCTATACTTCTCCATACTACATGTCTTCTTTAACAAACTGCATAATTGTGTATTTTCTTTTTTGTTTGCACCTCACTCACTAAAATATAAACCCCATGAAGTTAGTGTTTCTATCATTGCTTACTCTGTATCACTAGCACTTTAAAATGGTGCAGGGAACTCCATGAACTACTACCTACATTGGCATGAGACCGAAAGAAATGAACGGTGTCTGGCTACCATTACTGAAAGTTGTGATCAAGGACTCAGATGGGTTCTGATCAAAAGAAGTAAAAACATAGAACAGAACTTCAAATTCATATGGAAATCAGACTTATTGGATCTGTTGAGACTGGGGAATCTTCCAAATTTAAATCCTGGAAATAATCTTTAAATCTTGAACTGAAACTAGGTCATGAAGCCATCATTAAACTAAATAATAGTTTAGCCCAATTAATAAAGGTTATTTGCCTTGAACATAGCATGCTTATAAAGAATTATCTATATGAGTTTAAACCAACACAAGTTAATCTAAAGCATGGATGAGAACTTTCAGCCTAAATTAATGGTGATGAAAGGTTATGTGCAGAGACAGAATGACAACAAGAAGCTAAAATATATAAAACCAATGTAACTGAGTTGTTCATATACAAATTGTGAACGGATGTATATTTGGTTGTGTACACTGCCACCAAAAATAAGTACAATATTTAAAAAAAAACCGCAATGGTGCAGAGCATAAAAAGATGTTTAATACATATTTTTCAAGGAATGACTGAATGCAGAAGAGAGAGGACACAATTGTTGTAATGATATCCTCAAAGAGGAAAGAGGAATTGGTATCTGCTTCACAATTTGGGTGGCTAATATTAGCTAAAAACTAAGAAATAGTGAGAAGGCAAAGAATGTAAGTGCAATTTTGTTTCTTAAATTTGCCAGTCTATGATTTTATTACCCCCCCCCTTTTTTTTCAGAATTCAGATGCTAAAGAAGTGTGTTATTTATTTTGCCCTGTAAAGCCATAATATTTGGTACATGCATCAGGAATGCCAAGAGATAAAATGGAATTTGGAGGAGTAAAATGATACATGGGACTATTGAGGCTTCTGTTGTGCTCAGGCTGTTCTGTCTTTTACTCGGATTGTGAGCAAAACATTTTGACATTGCCAATTTGGAGAGGCTTATACTGCACTAAGTTTAGTGTTTGAGCTTAGAGTTGTTGTTGTGTCATGTCAAGTCAATTCAGACTCATAGAGACCCTATAGGAAAGCATAAAACTGCCCCATAGGGTTTTCTAGGCTATAGCCATTACAGGAGCATATCACCAGGTCTTTTCTCCTGCCGAACCACTGTTGGGTTCAAAGCACTGACCTTTTAGTTAGCAGCTGAGCACTTAACCATTTTGCCACCAGGGCTCCTTTGAGCTTGTTTAAGACAACTTAAGTCTTAATGCTACCAGAATCAGGTTCTCACCTCTCATTGGTCAAGAATGAGCAAGTAAGGCACTTAGAATTTTCCACATGAGCAAAGTTTTATTGAAGAGGCTTGCAAGTGGAGACAAGGAGGGCCTAAAGCAATGCATACCCCCTTCTCACAGAACAAAAGATGAGCCTGGGTTTTTAAAAGTTCTTGGACAGGAAAAGATTCATGTTTATTCACAGGCATAGGCAGGGATATGTTAACTACTGCTCAGCAGCTTTCCAAGATGGCTCCTGTCTTGGAGGCCTCTGGGATTCGTAGCAGGACTTATTATGGGGTATCCTGCCTGCGCAATCTCTCTGCTGCAGCCCCTTGTTGCCCCTGGTGGGAGGTCACACAGCGGTCACAGGTGGATGTTCTGTGCCTGTCCCTAGGGCTGGTTTTCTCCAGCTGCTTCTGAAAGACAACTTTAAAGAAGTTTGTGGACTATTTTCTGATACCCTGCCCCATTGCTCTGGGAGATGGCTTTGTTTCTGCACCCTGGCCCATTTCTTGCTATTTTGTTTGCAGATTTGGGGGGCCCTCTGTTCTCTGTCTTAATAAGTCCCTAGGTTCCACACCCAACCCCTATTACCTCCCTGATAGTATAGCCTATCTCTCTTTTACTTGCTTCTCCTCTAACCACACCAGTCTCTGCTATTCCTCAAACAGGCACCTTCTGATCTCAGGGCCTTTGCTCCCTGTCTTAGTAAGACATGTTGTTGTATGACCTTGTTTGATGACTACAACTTTTCCCACAAGCAAGTGATCATTTTCTGGAGGCAACGCTGCAAATACTATGCTGAAGCAAAAGTATGTACGGGCGCAGAAAAGCTGTAAGTGCTGGGCCTCAAAAAACACACCTCAGCTTTAGGAAACTTTTCAAAGACACAGGTCAAGAGGTTCAATGAGATTTTGTAGGTGACTTGAGAAAATACTGGATTTGTAAGCATACTAGGAAGCAATGCTGTGGCAAACTCTAGCACCTCTGTGTGCTGTGGCCTGTGGTGACTAAGCACAATAAAGATCTTGACAAAGCTGGGACTCAGGATTTAGGCTACTAAAGCTTCTTATGTAGATGTAATCTTACCTAAGCAGGAATGACAGCTATAGATAGTTTTTTCTCTCTTCTTTTTTAAATTGTATTTTTGGTGAAAGTTCACACAGAAAATTATGTTCCCACTTAACAATTTCTATACATATTGTTCAGTGTAATTGGTTACATTTTTTACAATGTGTCAGCATTCTCATTATTTCTATCCTGGCTGTTCTGTTTCCATTAGTCTAGCTTCGCTCTCCACCCCCCACCACCCCCGCCGCTGCCCACACACATGCATTTACCATCTCATCTTTGCTTTAGGTTACACATTCATCTTTTGGTTCCATAGGGATTATTATTTAAAAGGAGCACAGTACTCATTGGTGGTATTGTTTATTTTATGAGCCAATCTATTATTTGGCTGAATGGTGGATTCAGTTCCAAATTTAAAGGGTATCTCAGGACAGTAGTCTTGGAAGAACTACAGTATCTATTGGTCCAGTAAGTCTGGCTTCTTTTTAGGAATTTGAGGTTTGTTCTATATTTTTCTCCCATTCTGTCTAGGACTATCAATTTTGTACATAATCAGAGGAGTTATCACTGGTAGCTGGGCACCGTCTAGTTCCGGTCTCAGGATAGATGAGGCCATAGTTCACGTGAGCTATTAGTCCTATAGACTGGCTTCTTCTTTGAGTCTTTGGTTTCCTTCTTTCTCTTTTGCTCCAGATGAATAGGGACCAACAGTTATATCTTAGATGGCTGCTTGTAAGCTTTTAAGATCTCAGATGCTACTTACTAAACTAGGATTTAGACCATAAACTTTATGAACTGTGTTATGCCATTTGAACAAATTGTCCCCTGAGACTTTGGTCCTAAGCCTTCAAATCTAGTAAACCAAACCTATGAGTTGTTTGGAAGTATAGGAACTATCTGGAACTGTGCCCCCTATGCTTTATTATACATATGAATATATACACAGCACACACAAACATGTATATCCATATGCCTGTGGATGCACTGGAAACCCTGGTGGCATGGTGGTTAAGTGCTATGGCTGCTAACCAAAGGGCCGGCAGTTCGAATCCGCCAGGTGCTCCTTGGAAACTCCATGGGGCAGTTCTACTCTGTCCTATAGGGTCGCTATGAGTCGGAATCGACTTGACGGCACTGGATTTGGTTTGGTTTTATGGATGCACTTATAGATGCAAAGCCACAAATTCACATGTGCCTTCATATTCTTATATGTGCATATATCTCTACCTATGTAACCACTCACATATTTTTGATCATTATTACTGTTGTTGCAAAATTGTATGTGTTGTATCATTTACCATAATTTTCCTGTATTCTTATTTACTTCTTAGTGTCATCATTTACCTTCATCAAGTTGTGCAGACTTCACCTTGCCCATTACCAAAAATAACATATGTCTACTATCTAGAAAGCAATTCCCACTCCCTTCCCTTCTCATCCCTGGTAAACATCAAAGAATGTTGCTTTCTGTGTGCATATCTATTTTAGTCTTTTCGTAAAAGTGAAACCATGCAATATATGTCTGTTTGTGATTGGCTTATTTCCTTAAACATAATGTCCTTCAGACTCATCCATGTTATACGTTTTAAGAACTCACCATTATTTTTTATAGCTACGTAGTATTCCATTGCATGTATGTATCAATTTTTTTTCTTTTTCAAACCTGAGCTACCTGCCCATGGAGTTTATTTGTTTTTCATATCCTTCTTGGGACTTGTCTTAGTCATCTAGTACTGCTATAACAGAAATACTACAAGTGGATGGCTTTAACAAAGAGAAATTAATTTCCTCACAGTACAGTAAGCTAAAAGTCCAAATTCAGGGTGATGGCTCCAGGGGAAGGCTTTCTTCCTCTGTGGGCTCTGGAGGAAGGTCTATGTCCTCAATCTTCCCCTGGTAGAGGAGCTTCTCAGATGCAGGGACCCCGGGTCCAAAGGATGGGCTCTGCTTCTCGTGCTGCTTTCTTGGTGGTATTAGGTCCCCCGTCTCTCTGCTTGCTTCTGTCTTTTATACCTCAAGAGATTGCCTCAAGACACAATCCAATCTTTAGATTGAGTCCTGCCTCACTAATATAACTGTCGCCCATCCTCCCTCATTAACATCATAGAGGCAGGATTTACAACATGTAGGAAAGTCACACAACACCGGGAATCATGGCCCAGCCAAATTAATACACATATTTTTTGGGGGACGTAATTCAGTCCATGACAGGACTGTTGTTTTTTATGCTCTTTTTTAGTTTATATGGTATGCTGCTGTGCACATTCAACTATAAAGCTTGTTGTTTAAAGTAACACCCATTTCATGATGGACATTTTGGGTCCCAGAATTTTTTGGTGTCCCATGATGAATCTCTACCAGGTCTCAATAGCAAGACAGGAGCTGCTTTCCAAATAAAGACGAGCTGTCAGCCTAGTCAGGCATAGGCTTATTCCCAAATCCTCACTGTCTGCACTTTCTTCTTCTATTGGCAACCAACAGAGACTTCAAATAGCATTTCTGCCAGCCACAGGCACTAGTAATACCACTAGGGCTGCTGGTCCTAAGGCCTGAGTGCCACGGTTTTTAGCACAGCAGCCTGGACTCACTGTGGAGCCCTTTCTTGCTTCTCTGTCTTTTCCCATCAAAACTGCCAGGCTTATGTAATCAATGTAATTGAGTTTTAAGTGTAGAAGTTGTTGCGTTGGCAGATATTTTAGTGTGTATGTTTTCACCACAATTTAACAACAAAACAAAACAAACAAAAAACTTCCTGGCTTATGGCTTACCTAATAAAATGGGTCCGAGTGGCACACTCAAGAGCCTCACCAAGTGCTATGCATCTTTGTGCTTTATAGGTGTCAGTGTGAAGTAACTTGTCATTCATTTGATTAAGAATAGATATTTCAACACCTCCCAGACCAATAAACTCTAGAAACTTGGCCAATATGGCAGATCCCTAAAATTGAGCAGGGTTAGTCTCCTTCCCATGTCGGCCCCTGTCATGTGTGTATCTTAGTAAACCACCTGGGTGCTTATTTCTATCCAGCAGGTTGAACTAGCATAATGTTATCAAGCTGCCAAGGTCCCCCAGGTATCTTTTGGCAAACAGCAGGAGAGTAACATTGCCTTGAAGCAAGACAGTGAAGGTGTTTTTTTTTTTCCCTGCTATGTAATTGCAAAATGATTTCAGTTTCCTGTTAAAAAGAATTTCCAGATCAATAGCTAGTACAAGTGCCAGGGGCTGTGTTTATGTTCTCCAGTAAATATACTACAACCAGAAACACAGTTTTAATGATCATCACTCACTCCACCCCCCATTTCAGTTTAGAGTAATCCACAGTCATTCTTCATGAAACATCTTGCTTTGCAGGAAAATGAGGATGTTGTAGAAATTAGTCTTTAAGGTATTGATAATTTCTGTAAGTTCTCCCATGGTATTGTTTTCCTTTTTGGATAGTTATTTTGATGGGGCAGAGAGTCAGTTCAAGAGACTTCCACTTGGCTGTTCTAACTACAATAGCCTTATTACATGGACCAGAGGACTGGGATAGGAATTCTGACAGCTTCTTAGTATCTCTATTCCTACTTTATAACCTAGTTGGGAAGAATAGATAAATTAATAAATAAATAGATCCATGGGACCCATTCTTAGACAGGTTGGGTCAAGACCCAACTACTACTAGTGAAACATAGTTGATTTTATGTCTTTGGAAGTCGATGTAAGTTTATATCATACAGCACTTTAACAGGCAGATCATTAATTTCATTTCAAGAGGTGTAATTTCTTGCCATTACCACAGATTAAAGGTAGTCAGAAAAAATGTGAGATACTCAGGTACATTTGAATTTCAGATAAACAACAAATATTTTAGTTAAATATTGCATGGAACATACATATTTTAAAAACATGATTTGTTGTTTATCTGAAATTCAAATGTAACTGGGCATCCTGTGGTTATTCCCCTTAAGTCTGGCACCTCTGCACAAGTCTTTGTTAAAAAAAAAAAAATCTGTTCCAATGAATTATTTTTGGTAATTTTGCTCACCTTGTCTTTGATGGTTAATATGGTCACCCAAACCCCACTGTTGTTGAGTCAATTCCAAATCCTAAGTGCCTTTATAGGACAGAGTAGAAATTCCCCATACGGTTTCCAAGGTTATAATCTTTCCAGAAACAAACTTCCACAACTTTTCCCCACTGAGTAACGGGTGGATTTGAAACTCTGACCTTTTGGTTAGCAGCCAAGCACTAACCATTGTGCAACCAGGGCTCCTTATGGGGCTACCAGGGCTCCTCAAAAAGTTAAACATAAAATTACCACATGCTTTAGGCTGGGTTCTCCAGAAAAGCAAAAGCACTAAGAAAGAGAGATTCATCTCAAGGAAATGGCTTATGCAGTTGTACAGGCTGGCAAGTCCCAAGTCCATTGATCAGGCATCAGGCTGGAGGCTTCTCCTGACTCACTTAGCTGCTGATGAACCCAAGATTGACAGGTTAGATGGTAGACCACTAGCTCACAGGCTGCAAAGACTAACAAATCCAAGATTGGCAGGTAAGACTGGAGACTGCTGGCTCAAGTTCCAAGAACTGGAGGTCGGATGATGATGAGCTGGATGGAGGATCAAGAGCAAGCAAGCAAGCTTTCCCAGAACATTCATGCATCTATTGGATGCAGCCACACCCTAAGGAAACTCCCCTTACAACTGATTGGCTGATCACATCAGATTACATATGGAGGATGACTACATCATTACATAACTGCTGAACCACCGAGAACCATGACTCAGCTAAGTTGACACACAACCTTAACCATCACAGTGCACCCCTTGTCAACTTGGCACCTCTATACATCACCTTAAACTATACAACCCAACCAACCCACTGCTGTCGAGTCGATTCTGACTCATAACAACCCTATAGGACAGAGTAGAACTGCCCCATAGAGTTTCCAAGGAGAGTCTGGCTGATGCGAACTGCTGACCTTTTGGTTAGCAGCTGTAGCACTTACCCACTACGCCACGAGGGTTTCCTTAAACTGTACACAATCTCTAAATAAAGACAATTACAAAGACATACTTGGGCCTAATATGATTTAGCTAACTTGCAATCAACTGAAAGTGCACTAGCCCCATTTACATCTTATATAAGTGAGGAAAACAAATTTTCAATGAACACAAATAAAGAAGAAATACTCATAGCAATTACAGACCTTGTATCTGCGATTGGTCATGTGATCGTAACTGGCATTTAGAGCTACCTTCTTCTACCATCCATTCTGTATTCCTTTTATCCTCAGCAAGCACTTCAGCTGGTTGTGGCTCTTTGCCTGGTGGGGTGACCCAAATCTCATTCCTGAAGTGTCTAGCCCACTAATGGTCATGCCAGATTGGGTTGCTACAGTTTTCCGTTGACTTTAATCACAGGGCATGGTAGTACTAAGAGACTCCCTAAATGATCTCCTGTATTCCAGACATACTCTTTGTTACCTCCAATAAGCAATGTAAACCTGATTTCCCCTTGGTAGTAAGGGTAAATTATGCCAGCCAATATGTTAACTCCCTCCCTTGCCTGTTGATCCAGAGGCATGAGGGTCCCAAAGTGGCCAGGCGGCATTCTTAATTTCCAGTTCAATGGAATCCATGTTGTATCTCCAGGTGGAAGCATTTCTCCTTTTGGAACTAAGACCTCTAGGCCTACAAAGGATAGTGTCATGGGGACAGGAAGCAAAAATTTTGCTAGTGGGTCACTAGGGGTAATAATGAGTGGTGCCACTCCAATTTCCACCCCTTGATTCATGTAACGGTGAATCCTAGCTATGGGAGAAACAGCATCATATAATAGACCCTGATTTAGAGCATATACAGCCTCCTGGAGAACACTGCCCCAAACTACAAAGCATTTTGACCTAGCTGACACCATCCTTGCGTCTTTAGAATGCCATTCCATTGTTCTATCAAGTCAGTTGCTTCAGGATGGCCCATTCTAAGGAACACTCTGGCTGTACTTCTCCCAAGGCAGAGTTGTTCGAAGACAGAACCAAAAACATAACCAGTTCTTGTCAAATCCATTGTTGTCAAGTCTGTTCTGACTCATGGCAACCCCATGTGTGTCATACTAGAACTGCGCTCCATAGGGTTTTCAATGGCTAATTTTAGAAGTAGATCACCAAGGTTTTCTTCCAAGGCATCTCTGAGTGAATTCAAACCACCAACATTTTAATTAGCAGCCAAGCATATTAACTGTTTGTACCACTCAGGGACTATGTGTGTATGTATGTGTGTATACATATATACACATGTATATACATATATACACATTTATTTATATACTATTAGCAAGGGTATCTAGAAAAAACAAAGGGCACATGAAATATAATAATTTTTGGAAGGTTTGCATATAATGAGATTGTTTACAAAACTTTGAATATAATGTTGTTGTTGTTAGGTGCCATCGACTCAGTTCCTACTCATAGCGACCCTATGCACAACAGAACGAAACATTACCCGGTCCTGCGCCATCCTTACGATCGTTGTTATGCTTGAGCTCATTGTTGCAGCCACTGTGTCAATCCACCTCATTGAGAGTCTTCCTCTTTTCTGCTGTCCCTGTAGTCTGCCAGCATGATGTCCTTCTCCAGGGACTGATCCCTCCTGACATGTCCAAAGTATGTAAGAGGCAGTCTCGCCATCCTTGCCTCTAAGGAGCATACTGGCCGCACTTCTTCCAAGACAGATTTGTTCGTTCGTTTGGCAGTCCATGGTATATTCAATATTCTTTGCCAATAAAACAATTCAAAGGCATCATCTCTTCTTCAGTCTTCCTTATTCATTGTCCAGCTTTCACATGCATATGATGGGATTGAAAATACCATGGCTTGGGTCAGGCGCACCTTAGTTTTCAGGGTGACATCTTTGCTCTTCAACACTTTGAAGAGGTCCTTTGCAGCAGATTTGCCCAATGCAATGCATCTTTTGATTTCTTGACTGCTACTTCCATGGCTGTTGATTGTGGATCCAAGCAAAATGAAATCCTTGACAACTTCAATCTTTTCTCCGTTTATTATAACGTTGCTCATTGGTCCAGTTGTGAAGATTTGTGTTTTCTTTAGGTTGAGGTGTAATCCATACTGAAGGCTGTGGTCTTTGACCTTCATTAGTAAGTGCTTCAAGTCCTCTTCACTTTCAGCAAGCAAGGTTCTGTCATCTGCATAATGCAGGTTGTTAATGAGTCTTCCTCCAATCCTGATGCCCCGTTCTTCTTCATATAGTCCAGCTTCTCAGATTATTTGTTCAGCATACAGATTAAATAGGTAAGGAGAAAGAATACAACCCTGATGCACACCTTTCCTGACTTTAAACAAATCAGTATCCCCTTGTTCTATCCAAACAACTGCCTCTTGATCTATGTAAAGGTTCCTCATGAGCACAATTAAGTGTTCTGGAATTCCCATTCTTCACAGTGTTATCCACAGTTTGTTATGATCCACACAGTCGAATGCCTTTGCATAGTCAATAAAACACAGGTAAACATCCTTCTGGCATTCTCTGCTTTCACCCAGGATCCATCTGACATCAGCAATGATATCCCTGGTTCCACGTCCTCTTCTGAATCCAGTCTGAATTTCTGGCAGCTGCCTCTCAATATACTGCTGCAGCCATTTTTGAATGATCTTCAGCAAAATTTGGCTTGCATGTGATATTAATGATATTGTTCTATAATTTCCACATTCAGTTGGATCATCTTTCCTGGGAATAGGCGTAAATATGGGTCTCTTCCAGTCAGTTGGCCAGGAAGTTGTCTTCCATATTTCTTGGCATAGACGAGTAAGCACCTCCAGCGCTGCATCTGTTTGTTGAAACATCTCAATTGATGTTCCATCAATTCCTGGAGCCTTGTTTTTTGCCAGTGCCTTCAGAGCAGCTTGGACTTCTTTCTTCAGTACCTTGGTTCCTGGTCATATGCCACCTCTTGAAATGGTTGAATATAGACTAATTCTTTTCGTTATACTGACTCTGTGTGTTCCTTCCATTTTCTTTTGATGCTTACTGCATCGTTTAATATTTTCCCCATGGAATCCTTCACTATTGCAACTCGAGGCTTGAATTGTTCCTTCAGTTCTTTCAGCTTGAGAAACGCCGAGAGTGTTCTTCCCTTTTGGTTTCCCGTCTCCAGCTCTTTGCACATGTCACTATAATATAGTGAACATAGTAGAATTATAAATTATGGTACAATAATCTGTAACTAGTACAGCCAAGCTATTATCACACTGCTATCACACCTTGGCCCTACAGGCTAATGGGAGGGAGTGATTATAGGCACCCAAAAGGAGAGTCATGTGTAAATTATTTCCTTGAAAACAGGAGCAAACTTCACTGAAGGGACTCAGCTAGTTTGAGATGACCTTTTAGGAGGAAGCCAGGGAATTAAATACCATGACCTCTCTCTACTTGCTCTCTAAATTCTTGACACGACTCATCACTGGCTAAACCCAATGAGAAGGAAAGTAGGCTCAGAAACCCTGTTGATATAATTCACTCAGATCAGCCCCCCAGGTTGATCAGGGTGGAAAAGAGAAAGTCTATGAGAGGCGGGGCACCCTCGCTTGTTCTCCGTTCTTTACTTAGTCTGTCCCAAGAGCAGTGGGAGGACATATCTCAGTGGCAGACTTGAGGAAAAAACTTGGACACACACTGACAGAAAAAAAAAAAATTTTTTTTTTTCCTTTATTCTCTTAGAAGAAAAGCAGCATTGTGGGAGAAGGGATTCTTTGCTCCTCCCTGCCAGAAGCTTTATGCACACTAAGTAAAATGTCAACATAGCTGCTATCAATACTAACAGTGCCATCGTGACCTCCCTTGCAATGCCCTTGGCTCATTTCTCAATATATTCACAACTTGGATTGTGAGAGACTGAATGAGCAAATGGCAATGGCCAGAACATATGTAAAAATAGAACCCTGACTCACAACCTGCAGCATCCAGCCTAGGAGGTCAAACAATAGTCTCTGTAACAACAGACTCAAAATGGCTAGGACTTGATTAATAACTGAGAACACCCTTAGTTTTGTTTTTGTTTTTTTTTTTCCCCTGCTTCCAACTGAGGACCAACCAGAATAAATCAATTATGCTCTCCTGACCAATCACAGAGGATGTTCCATTTCTAGTTAGATCACCCCCAGCTTCCCCAGGCCACCAGCCCCAATCAGGGCACACCTGAAGCTTTTTTTTTTTTCTTTCACTATGAAGCTTTCACACTCTCCTGCCTGCCTTTGAGCCTCTGCCAAATGCAAGTGAAGGTGGCTGACATCCTTGTGGTAGCAAGCTCTGAATAAATCGTGCTTGTTTGCTCTTATTTGAGTGTTCTGTGTCTATTCCCAATAGAAAAAAGAAAAAAATTATATTAATAATAATAAAAATAACAAGTTATTGTTCATGTTTTCTGCTATGCTAAACATTTTTTAAAAATCATTTATTTAATCATTTCATAAGTATATGACTTAACATTATTCCCATTTTACTGACGAGGACTTGAAGCTTGTAGTATGATGTGAATTTTCCCTGATTAGAAACCATCATTTTCTAATTCCAAAACCAACCATTTTCCATTATGTAACACTCCAACTTATAACACAAAAATGAATATCACAGCAAGGAAATAAAACCAGATTGTATTTAGAAATTACAGAATTTACAAAGATTTCTAAATTGAATCAAGCACCTTCTACTGTGTTTCTTTATATAAAAACTGTAGAAGAAATACAACCCTACATTTTACATGGTGACTATAGAGATAGTATTCTGATGAGCTGTGTGTTTAAGAAAGAATTGGGTCTATGTTGATGCTGTGTCCACATTAAACCTTAATTCTAATGGAAAAATCTTGATTCATGTACTAAGCACACATACAACTTTTTACAAAGAAAATACTGACTGACATCTCAGGAAAGTGTGAAAACTGAAGTAGCATACAAAATTCAGTGCAAATGAACAAAATGGGAAACTGAATTTACCTGCAAGTCTAATAATTCTTACATAGATTGCTTCCCACGTCATACTTCCTTTATTTGGGATAAATAAAGCATGCTAATTTTTCTGAAAGAAGTTAATTTATAGATCTAGGAAGGAGTCCTGGTGGTGCAGTGGTTATGTGCTTGGCTGCTAACGCAAAGGTCAGCTGTTGGAACCCATCAGCAACTCTGGAGGAGAAAGGTGTTGCAGTTGGCTTCTGTAAAGATTTGGGCCTTAGACACCCTGTGGGACAGCTCCTCTCTGTCCTATAGGGTCACTATAAATTGGAATTGACTGGGCAGCAATGGTTTTTTTAGGACTAGAACATTCACTTAAGAGTCTCTAGGTGGTGTAAATGGTTAAATATTCAACTATTAGCCAAAAAGTTGGCAGTTGGGAGCTCCCAGAGATGCCTTGGAAGACAGGCCTGGCGATATGTTTCTGAATGGTCACAGCCTTGAAACCTTACTGAGCAGTTCTACTCTCTGCAAATATGGGGTCACCATGTGTCAGAATAGACTGAGGGCAACTAAGAATAATAACAGGGGATGCCGTCAATGAATTGCTGGTCATTTCTTTAAGCTGATTGCCCTGTCTAGCTAAATGGTTGGTCCAAGTTCTTTTTATCTGTATAAAACTCACTGATAAAAGAGGGTAATGGCATTGTTCAGATGGTAATGTCAGGAGATAATCAGTGGATGCAGTAGAGATAGTCTATGGCAGAAGCCCAATGAGAGGGGTCAGAGCAAAGAAAATTCTAGTATATGGGGCATTAATGAGTTATCCTTAATTAATTAATTGCCCTTGATTGGTCTCAGATCCTTCCTTCATAAAAGGTTCTCTGTACGGGCGTCCATTAATTTGCCCTTTAGCATCCATGCAAGAAGTTGAAGCCAGTCAAATAAGTCAAGATTCTCAGAGCTTGATGTGAGGTCATCATAAGGGGAAGTATACAATGTCTGGGCTCCATCACCATTGATTATAAATCTTTCTCTTTGGTGTGCAAATGGAGTCCTGATATAAACTCCTATTTAAATACCTAAAATATTGTGAAAGAAATTCTGAAGAAGGTGAATACACTGTCTCTTTCCATTTTCTTCTCATCTTTTCACTCAGAAAAAAAATAAAGGTGAAGCTGAGTCATGATATGATGAAAGGGGCGAGCTGTTCTTTTATTCTTAAGGTGCAATATAATGCTTTGTTAGGATCCAGAAAGATAATTTAGTTGATGAAACCTAGAATTCAAAACGCACAACAAAAACAAATCATAAAGCACAGAATAGCAAGAGGAAAAAAATGATTATGTAATCAATCTGCCATTGAAAATAGAAGACATAGCTCTTCAAAAGGAGTTTCTAAAGTTCCAATGACAAAAAAAAAAAAAAAAAAACCTTGATTAATGCCTTCTGTTCCCTCACCAGTTTTGAGAATGGGAAGAATGACTACCTTTTCTGACAAATGAAAAATCTTAAGGAGACAATGGAGGCAAAATGCAAATACCCTCGCAAAAGGTCTTACCTTTCCGGTTAACCTAACTGCTTGGCAGTGGCCAGAAACCTTTCCTAGTGGGAAGGGAGAAATGTTGAGCCCACTAATCCTAGTATTCATGCAGATGGCAGTAGCAGTGTGAGCATAAGTGAAGAGAATTGCCCAGACATGGCTAAACCTTTCCTCCAGGTCAAGAACTCTTTCCATATTTTGATGCCTATTGTTGGATGTCCCTGTCATTATTTTTCTATCCTATGTGAACTACCATGTGAAATTTTAGATTTCCTAGTTATAAATATATATATATATATATTATTTTAATTAAATATAAAAGAGCAAGGTTCATGATGCAGTGGTTAAGAGCTACAGCAGCTAACCAAAAGGTTGGCAGTTTGAATTCACCAGCCACTCCTCAGAAACTCTATGGGACAGTTCTGCTCTGTTCTATAGGGTCACTGTGAGTGGAAAGTGACTCGATGGCACCAAACAACAACAGTAGATGAAGATTCCGTGGGGATTCACCACTGATATTTGGCTGATTACTGTCAGGTCTCAACAGTTTAGTGTTTTATAACCAAAGCTGTTTGTCTCTTTTTCTGGGCCCACTTGCTTGCAGTTATTTTCTAGAATATTACCATTTAATGTTGAAGAAGGCAAGTGAGGACATTAGCAATATTGATAAAAATATCCGATAACACCATCTTTCTTTAAAAACAAAGTCTGTTGCATTAACATTGTCATAAGTTAAGCCAGCACGTGGCAAGCGTTGCTGTTGCTAGTACCCTACATTAGTTAGTGACGGAGAGCCTCACACCAGACACCACGTTTAATGATGGAGAATGAATTTTCTGGATGCATTCCATAAGTTCTCTCTATGTGATCTGTCATAATTTGTTAACATATGCTACATTTAATCAACAAAAACTGATACCAGAAAGTAAAAGAGCTGCAACCCTCATTCCTAAGACAAAGGTGCACAGGAAAAAAAAGGGCTTATCTGTAACATGCCAAGGTTCATGGCATCAAATCGCAACTATGAAGTTAGAAGAATGTAAGATTCTGGGACCATGGAGGCAGCTTGGGAAAATGCAGCAGCGGTGACTGTTTAGATTATGAATGGTGTATGTGGCATGTGGCAGCCTTGCTAAATGTCTCTCCTTTTGTCTGTAAAAGCAAAATCACAGACTAAGTTATTAGCAACAATGATTTCCGAGGTTTTTTGCCATGTGTCCCTCCTGGAGGAAAGTCCCTGCACAATTCATTATGTTGAGTGGGTTTGTTTATTCTCATTACATAGGTTCTGAGAGATGTACTGTCATTTAGTTTGCTAGCTCTATATCATGTTATTAAAGCCTAAAAGAAATGAGAATGAGTTCCCTCCAGACCTAACTCAACGCTTTGCATCATTTGTTTAGGCTACATGCAATAAGCGAAATATTCTCTCCTTTATAATGTGGAAAGGTCTTTAATTTTCACCCATTTTTCAAGTGTTATGTGTTTTTGAAAGACTATTTGGTGTGAAAGTCCTCTGGCTCTTCTTAAACAGCATATGACAGTGGAGAAAAGCAGACGTAATATTAGAAAACCCTATGGGATCACCAGAAAATGCCTGGGCGAAGATTCTTAAATATGGCTGGAGACAGTTTAGGGTTTGCAGTCCTTTTAATGTCATTACAGGATTTTGCAGCTGTTACGATGCATTTAAGAGAAACATATGAAGAGAGTGAAATGAAACATTGCTACAGCTCTTTTCTACTCACATGCCAGAGAATATCTTCTTAAAGAGAAAGGCTGGGGATTCAGGTAATTCAGACTTGCTGAAAGTCAAGGGCAGCTATTGCAACGGACAATTAAATAGTATCCCTATGGTTAGAGTCTGGCTCATGCTTCAACATTGCTTGTCCAGACTCAGCCCTGATTGGTTTGCCTCCAAACAAAACTTCTTAGTTTCCTTTTTTTTATTTACAACTATATGCAGTTTCTGCTCACCTCGAGGAATAAAATCCAATAGGTTTCCTTTGCTTAACAGTTTAGAAGTTACAATTAATATAACATTGATAATTTTATTTGACTCTTGAAATGACCTTGAAGTATACTAGGTATGTCATTATTACTGTTTCCCACAGGAAAAAAACTGATGTTCAAGGAGGTAACATTTTGTTTTCCCTTTGGACATGCAGCTGATAAATGATATATGGTTTTAATATTTATTTATTTATGATTCTAGGTTAATGATAGCAAGGTATAAGAAAAAGTTCAGTTTTTTGGAGGTGGGAAAGCAAATAATCAAAGCAACTGTGAACATTTCTCAATTTATAGTTGTGATTTGGTGAAGCCATGCTCCTTCATATTTATGCATTTATTTTTTAAGCAGCCACATAAATGGGCTAAATATGGAGCCTCCATTAGAAACAGAACCAAAAGCTCTGAAGGCCAGGCACATCCCATGTAACTGGGAGCCTATGTCTTGTGCTTGAAACAAGGAAATTGGCAAGAAGCAACATCTTATCAATTATTTCTTCTTGTTGTAGATTTAATTGTGTGCCCCCAAAATGTGTGTCAACTTGGGGTGGCCATGATTCCCAGTATTGTGTGATTGCCCACTATTTTATCATCTGAAGTGATTTTCCTATGTGTTGTAAATCCTACCTCTAAGATGCTAGTAAGGCAGGATTAGAGGCAGGAAAGGAAAGCAGCCCCCAGTAAGCAAAGCATTATTGAAGAAAAAAAAGGACTGATTAGGAGACCTCACAGTACCTGATCTCAGAACCTATTATACCAAAACCCAGGGCCGTCGTGTCGATTCCAGTTCATAGTGACCCTACAGGACAGAGTAGAACTGCCCCATAGAGTTTCCAAGAAGCGCCTGGCAGATTCGAACTGCCAACTCTTTGGTTAGCAGCCATAGCACTTAACACTATGCCACCAGGGTTTCCTAGAACCTACTATACAGCCATGGTAATCAAAACAGCCTGGTACTGATCAACAACAAACACTTAGACCAATGGAACAGAATTGAGAATCCAGACGTAAATCCATCCACCTATGGTCAGCTAACCTTTGAAAAGGACCAAAGCCCATTAAACGAAAAAAAAAAATCTTTTTAACAAATAACGCTGGCAAAACTGAATGTCCATCTATAAAAACATGAAACAGGGCCCATATCTCACACCATACACAAAAACTATTCAAAAGGGATCAATGAATATAAGACCTTAAACGATAAAGGTCATGGAAGAAAAAATAGGGACAATGCTAGGGTCCCTAATACATGGCATAAATACAATACAAACCACAATTAAAAATGCACAAACACCAGAAGATAAACTAGATAACTGGGAGCTCCTAAAAATTAAACGCTTATGCTCATCAAAAGACTTCACCAAAAGAATAAAAAGAAAGCCTACGATCCGGAAAAAAAAAAAAAAAAAAAAATGGCTACAAGATATCTGGCAAGGGTCTAATCTCTAAAATCTGTAGAACACTTCAACACCTCAACAAACAAAAGACTAATAACCTAATTAAAACATGATCAAAAGATATGAACAGACATTTCACCAAAGAAGATATTCGATATTCAGGAGACTAACAGATGCATAAGGAAATGCTAGCAATCATTAGCCATTAGAAATATGCAAATCAAAACAAAATGAGATACCATCTCACCCCGATTAGTGTCACTAATCAAAAATATATATATATAATAGAAAGTAATAAATGTTGGAGAGGTTGCAGGGAGATTGGAACTCTTACGCACTGCTGGTGAGAATGTAAAATGGTACAACCATTATGGAAAACTATATGGTTTTTCCTCAAAAAGTAGAAATAGAAATATCTTATAATCCAACAATCCCACTCCTAGGAATATACTCTAGAGAAATACGAACCATCACACAAATAGACATATGCATAGCCATGTTCACTGCAGCATTATTCACAATAGCAAAAAGATGGAAAAAACCTAAGTGCCCATCAACAGATGAATGGATAAACAAATTTTGGTGATATACACAATGGAACACTACACAGTGATAATGGAAATCGATGAATCCAGGAAACATCTCACACCATGGGTGAACCTGGGGGGCATTATGCTGTGTGAAGTAAGCCAATCACAAAAGGACAAATATTGTTTGAGACCACTATTATAAATATTGAAGAAAAGGTTTACACGCCTTAAAAAACAATCTTTGATAGTTATGAGGGAGATGAGGGTTGAGGAGTGGGAATCACTAACTAGACAGTAGACGAGTTGTAACTTTGGTGAAGGGAAAGACAACACACAATATAGAGGAAGTCAGCACAACTTGAACAAGGCAAAGTCGTAGAAGCTTCGTAAACACATCCAAACAAGCTGAGGGACTGAGTTACTGGAACTGAGGGCTGGGGACCATGGTCTCGGGGGACATCTAGGTTAATTGACATAACATAGTTCATAAAGAAAATGTTCTACATCCTTCTTTAGTGAGAAATGTCTGGGGTCTTAAAAGCTTGCAAGCAGCCATCTAAGATACATCTATTGGTCCCATCCAGTCTGGAGCAAAGGAAAACGAAAACAACAAAAGACGTAAGGAAAATATTAGTCTAAAGGACTAATTGGCCACATGAACCACAGCCTCCAACAGACAGAGCCAGAAGGACTAGATAGAGCCCAGCTACCACCACAGACTGCCCTGACAGGGGTCACAATAGAGGGTCCTGGACAGAGGTGGGGGGTGCAGAGGTAAAAACGAAATTCAAATTCACACACACAAAAAAAAGACCAGACTTGCTGGTCTGACAGAGACTGGAGGAACCTCCCCAAGATTATGCTACCAGACACCCTACTAACTCAGAACTGAAGGCACTCCCTCTACCTTTCAGCTTGAGTTAGACAGGCCTATAAAACAAAACAAGACAAAAAAATAAAACAAGCAATAACACAAATGAGGAATGTGTTTCTTAATTCAATCAAGTATACAAGACCAAATGGGCAACACCTGCATGAAAGGAAAGATGAGAAGGCAGGAAGGGACAGGAAAACTGGCCAAATGGACATGGGGAACCCGGGGTGGGAAGAGAAAGAGGAGAGGGCTGACACAATGCAGGGATTACAACCGATGTCACAAAACTATTTGTGTATAAATTTTTGAATGGGAAACTAATTTGAGCTGTAAACTCACCTGAAGCACAAGAAAAAAAAAAAAAAACTTTCATGTCCTAACTGAGAAGTGATATCTTTGTTGTCATATTATGTTTACTTATAGAAAGTCACTAGGTCCAGTCCACACCATGGGGAATAAATCCCAGCACGTAGGGAATATTGGAAGCCATATCAAAAGCTGATTACCACACAGAGTTAAGTCATAAAAGGCATTACAGCTTCTGCCTTGTTTTCTAGGAGCCCTCAGATATTCTTACGGAGATGTCTATATGGCAAGGAACAAATGTGTTCTGTTAATGCCAGCATTAACCTTCCAGGTGTGTGGATGGACTATCTCGGATTTAGATACTTCAGCCCCAATCAAAATTCCAGATAACCGTAGCTCTGATTGACTTCTTGATTGCAACCTCATGAGAGACCGTGCATCAGAACCAACCAGCTAAACAACTCCCAAATTCCTGATTCACAGAAACTGAGGGAGGTAATCAATGCTTATAGCTGTAAGCCATTAATTTGGGGTTATATGTTACACAGTGATAGACACCCAACACATATAGATTTGTGCAATTTCACCTTGCAAGGTAATGCTATTCAGACATGTGCATCCCCTCCTAATGGAATCAACTTTGCTCTTCCCTGAAGCATGCTAGGGATGAACCTGGGATGGAGTCAGGCTAAGGTACAGCACTGGGAATGGCTTGACTGGGCCAGCGGCCAAGGCCAAAGAATGTCTTAGCAACAGGAAGGAAAACATCTGGGCCTGGAAATGAAGTCCTTGAGAACACTGACTGCCCAAGGACATGGGAGAAAAATAATGATCCTTGGCCCCAGCTGGAATTGTATATAAGCTTGTGTCCCTTGCTAGGTGGTTGTGGAGTGCTAAACTGGTCCAGCTGCCACCCTGGGCCACAGTCCTGTAAATAAGCTTCCCAAATAAACCATATGTCATGATCACTGGTTCTAGAGTCTTTCTTTGGTCTCTTGGAGATGCGGCTGACCTTGGGTTCAGGTGCCACTAGGTTGTTACCCAACACACCTTCAGAGGCCTCTCCATGGACCTTTCCGGAAATGTCATGATTACAAATGCATTCAGTATGCACATCTGTAAAACCCCTCTTTCTTTAAAGGCCCTTAGTGTTCCTTGTGAAAAATGTAGAAAGAACTGATTTAAGTTGTTACCCTTATAGGCAATAATAAGGTGTGAGGATTGATTCTTTTCTAATTTTTGAGGATAAAAGCCATGTAGTTTACAAGTAAACTTGTGAAATATCAGGTTCTTTCTAGAAAGTGTCTAGCCCTTTTTGCTGAAGTTGCACCGTTGATGCTTTGAGGCAGACTGGCTGAAATCCTAAAGCAGGTCAGAAATTTTACTCAGTTTTAAGTAGAAGTGTTGTAGAAAGAGAGAACTTAAAATTCTCTGAGAAGTCTGCTGGCTATTAGGCACTAGGAAAAAACAAATTGTTCCTCTGCAAAGGAGCTTACTAACCTAGCAGACCACCTGGAACCCTGAATAGAGAACAGTCCTGATATTAAAATACAAAGGTTTCTTTAACTTCTATTTCTTCAAGCAATACTTTTCATTTTTATGCGTATTGGTGGCTCAGAGATAGTGATGAGTGAGCTGGTCCTTGAATCATTCTGAGGCAAATTTGGTCACTCCCAGTGCGCTGTGCTTAATATGTAGTAGGCCTCTGCCCTCATGGTTATCCCTAAATATAGACTTTCAATTCTAATTCAGCCCAAGAGTGCTAAACCTTGAGGTACACACACACATACATACACACAGATATATGGACAAAGAATGAACTCCTGTCTAGTCCCTCCAGCCTGCTTTACTGATTTTGATTTACAAACTATATTGCAGCCTTTTGCCCATTCCATTTACAGAGCTCATGTGTTTCTCAACCTCACAGTACCAAGAGATAACATTTCTTTCTTGAATGTCTCACTTATTTTACAACCTAACATCAAAACTTTTCCAAAGGCATCTAGACACATTTTGGTGATTTTTTTTTTTTTAATAATTTTTATTGTGCTTTAAGTGAAAGTTTACAAATCAAGTCAATCTCTCACACAAAAGCCCATATACACCTTGCTACACACTCCCAATTACTCTCCCCCTAATGAGACAGCCTGCTCTCTCCCTCCATTCTCTCTTTTCGTGTCCTTTTCGCCAGCTTCTAACCCCCTCCACCCTCTCATCTCCCCTCCAGGCAGGAGATGCCAACATAGTCTCAAGTGTCCACCAGATCCAAGAAGCTCACTCCTCACCAGCATCCATTTCCAACCCATTGTCCAGTCCAATCCATGTCTGAAGAGTTGGCTTCGGGAATTGTTCCTGTCCTGGGCCAACAGAAGGTCTGGGGGCCATGACCACCGGGGTCCTTCTAGTCTCAGTCAGACCGTTAAGTCTGGTCTTATGAGAATTTGGGGTCTGCATCCCACCACTCTCCTGCTCCCTCAGGGGTTCTCTGTTGTGTTTCCTGTCAGGGCAGTCATCAGTTGTAGCTGGGCACCATCTAGTTCTTCTGGTCTCAGGATGATGTAGTCTCTGGTTCACGTGGCCCTTTCTGTCTCTTGGGTTTCGTAATTGCCTTGTATCCTTGGTGTTCTTCATTCCCCTTTGATCCAGGTGGGTTGAGACCAGTTGATGCATCTTAGATGGCTGCTTGCTAGCGTTTAAGACCTCAGATGCCACTCTTCAAAGTGGGATGCAGAATGTTTTCTTAATAGATTTTTTATGCCAATTGACTCAGATGTCCCCTGAAACTATGGTCCCCAGACCTCTGCCCCTGCTATGCTGGCCTTTGAAGCATTCAGTTCCTTCAGGAAACTTCTTTGCTTTTGGTTTAGTCCAATTGTGCTGTCCTCCCCTGTATTGTGTGCTGTCTTTCCCTTCACCTAAAGTAGTTCTTATCTACTATCTAATTAGTGAATGCCCCTCTCCCACCTTCCCTCCCACATTTTGGTGATTTTTATCAGATGAAAACAAAAGTTAGTAATGTTGGCCTTTGGATTAGAACCCCATTATTATCTAAACTGGGAGAACATTTCTTCATCTTAACTCACCTCAAGTTAGAGTTCAGTATTGAATTTCTAGCCTGGCTCTCCACAGCCATCAAATTTCTGAATACCTTTAGGAAAGTCAAGTGGTATAAAAATACTTCAGGAGCTGACTCTCCAGCCGCTGATTTAACTTCTGCTTAAATTTAGCTTCTTAAGTATCTTCTTCAGCGAAAGTAGTTCAGCATGAGCCAAATAAAATTGAAGTGTCTATACTCATTGAGTTGTAAGATCATCTAGTCTCTCTTTCTTTCCCCAAATCCTTCTTGTTTTCTCAGGCGTCTTAATTCTTTTTTTCATCTGGATACCAAAGGAATTGAGAGCAGATGTGGACAAATGCCATGTTTTCCTCTGTGATGGGTTTTGTTTTGATTTTCATCACCGTATTATAAATGAAACAAGAACACATTTCTTGGACATTTATGCTGTGCATTAGGTTAAATAAAAAATATAAGACATAAGCTCTATCCCAGGGATCATTACAAACTGTTGTGGAGATGACTGTATCATCACCATCATCATCATCATCATCATAAAAAAGATCATGGGTAACATTTATTGAGTAATAGGCAGGGTGCTATTCTAAATGCTTTACTTATAGTAACTTATTTAATCAATCCAGCAATCCTAGAAAGTAGAATATTATTAAGCTACTTTACCCATGTGGAGACTAAGATGTAAATGTTAGGCACCTGTCTTAGTCATCTAGTGCTGCTGTAACAGAAATACCACAACTGAATGGCTTTAACGAACAGAAGTTAATTCACTCACAGTCTAGAAGACTAGAAGTTCAAATTCAGGGTGTCAGCTCCAGTGGAAGGTTTCTCTGTAGGCTCTGGAGGAAGATCCTTTCCCAATCTTGTAGACTGAGTCCTGCCTCATTAACATAACTGCTGCCTATCCCACCTCACTAATATCACAGACCTAAGATTCACAACACATAGGAAAATGACAACAGATGACAAAATGGTGCATAATTGCACAATACTGGGAATCATGGCCTGGCCAAATTGATGCACCTATTCTGGAGGGACACGATTCAATCCATGACAGCATCTAATCCAAGATCCTCTGGCTAGTAGGAGGCAGAACTGGAATAAGAACTCAGGAGGTCTGGCTCCAGAAACCTGGCTCTTAGTCAATCTAGAAAACTGCCTCTCTAAGGTCAATTAACCCAAAAAATAACCCACTGCCGTCGAGTCGGTTCTGACTCATAAGGGCCCTATAGGATAGAATAGGACTGCCCCACAGGGTTTCCAAGGAGTAGCTGGTGGATTTGAACTGCTGACCTGTTGGTTAACAGCCTGATCTCTTAACCACTGTGCCACCAGGGCTCCAAGACCAATTAAGTGTTGTGTAAATATCTCTGGAAACCCTGGTGGCATAGTGGTTAAGTGCTACAGCTGCTAAGCAAAAGGCCAGCAGTTCGAATCCGCCAGGCGCTCCTTGGAAACTCTATGGGGCAGTTCTACTCTGTCCTATAGGGTCGCTATGAGTCAGAATCGACTCGGAGGCAGTGGGTTTGGTTTTAAATATCTCTGGTGGTATTGAAAACAGGATTTCAGGGAAAGGACTTGCTAGTGTGTATTTGCTAGTGTACGGTTGCCTGTGCACAGCTGGGGAAGATGTCATCAGGGTTCTCAAGGAGTGATACAATCAAAAAAAAAAAAAAAAAACAACCCGTTGCTATAGAGTTGATTCAGATTCATGGCAACCCCATATGCATCAGAGTAGAACTGTGGTCCATAGGGCTTTCATTGGCTGATTTTTTGGAAGTAAATCACTAGGACTTTCTTCCCAGGCATCTTTGGGTGGACTCAAAACCTCCAACCTTTCAGTTAGCAGCCCAGTGGTTAACTTTTTGCACTACCCAGGAACTCTAAGTTTTGGTAATGCCCCACTAAGTGCTCCTCTTCTAAATCCTGCCCAGCAATCAAAGGAGAATGAGTCCTCTTGTTATCAGAATATTTCCACCCTTGATGCCTTTGCTAAGGTAATTCACAGCTGGATATGACCTCCCTCACTTCCTCCTATAATGGACCTACCTTCAGGTTGCAGGTGAAATGCCTCTTCTCCTTCAGAGAGTCTTTATTAATACACTCACAGGTAAGCACCTTCTCTCTCCCCCACCACCCCCCCCGCCAGCAAATCTTTCTACTGTCACTCAGATCAATTTGCTTTGGACAAATAGGCATTTTGACAAAAAACAGAGTTGTATAAAAAAAAGAAGTCCTTAAAACCAGGATGAAATTATTTAAGTTTAACCATCTATTTAATAGAACACTTTCCTAGGGTCATGGGAACTGTCAGTGACATTAAAAGCTATTTTACTGTTTAAGAGCCATTAATTTGGCAGGCAATATACACTGGACCTCAGGGACAGACTAAAGAAATTAAGATAGGGTTGTATTGTGAAGGATACTTAACATACTCTCTTAAGAGAACAAAATTTAAAAAAAAGACAAAGAAGCAGGTACTAATAGCTGGGATAATAAGGGCAAGGAGTTGGCCTGAAGGGATTGGCAACATGCATACAGGCAGAAAAAGGAGATGATTTTCAGAGTCTATCAATTTCATACAAACATTTGCAAAGCATCTATGTTCCCTGTTCCAGGATCTCATAAATTGACCTCTGTGGAAAAGCTGATTTGCCTAGCAACTTCCACAGTTCCTCAGTTAGAGGGGCCCATTTTTAGTGTCTCTACAAATACAGCTTTGTACCAAACAGTTTTGAGAATATGACCCTTTGTCTTCACAGACTGTAGCTGCTTGAGGACTGGTTCCCAATCCCTCCTTCCTCAGAGAAGGTGAGGTGGAAGGCAGGTAGGAAGAACTTTGTCTTCAGATCTGCCCCCCCAGCTTTTATTTTCCATAATGTCTCCATCCTTGGGGATAGACCGGAATAGATTGAATGCTTGAAAGCTGGGCTTCTGAGAAGGCTAGAGTTACGGTGGAAGCCCTGGTGGTATAATGGTTAAGTGCTACGGCTGCTAACCAAAAGGTCGGAAGTTTGAATCCACCAGGCTGGGAACTCTATGGGGCAGTTCTACCCTGTCCTATAGGGTCACTATGAGCCAGAATCGATGGCAACGGGTTTTAGAGTTATGGTCCATTCACTAAAGGAAAATAAATGATTAAATAAAAACTTCAGGTTTAGAAGAGGGAGAAGAGATAACAAAGTAAACGGCATAGGTCTATAGGATGTCATAACTGAAGGGATTGTTCTTTATTCTGCAGGTAAAATTGCAGCAAGGGCGAGAGACCCAGCTTAGAAAATGAAAAATTGCTTAGTGACTCTAGGCAGAGAAGATCTCATAAAAATCTCTCAGTATTATTTCCGGTCATGCTTTTTGGGGCTACCTCAGAAGCAGCCCAGTAAGAGCTGACCCTGAAGGGGTCGGGCAGACAAGAACAAACAAAGATTGGGTAGCATCAAAAGCATGTTAACCAGCATTATCGAAGCTTGTGTTGACTTACACATCTGAGAGAGAATTTTGGCTCTCATCTACAACGTTCTGTTAATTAGACAATAGCCAAGGGTAATGGGCAGGCTTTGGAGACATTCTGCTCTTTCCCTAAAAATAGGTTTTAACCACTCTGGAGAAATGAGAATTCAAAATATAATTACCATTAATCTTAGAAAAATAAACACCCAAGTTGTAAATAGAGTTTCACACCAACTGTATATGTAGTACTTAAAAATAAATAGGTAAATAAATATATAGGACTGAATTCCACCACCCGAAGTTAACCAGTTTTAGCATGTTGATATCCTTCTTTCCAGTGTTCTTTCCTTCAGCATATATTTTTATACGTAAAAAATCAGCAAACAAAGAAATAAAGTAGAAGTTCGTATTCGTAGTCATCTTTGCTAAGAATGCCCTTTTAGGGGAGTACCACTATGTATCTTCACGGGCAGATGTCTAACAATACACTCTTATATACCTATTTGGCTACAGTGTATGTTCTGAACTGAGAGGGACAAACAAAGGAGAGTATGTCAGCTGAACTTTCCAGTACAGATTTGAGAGTAAAAATCAGGGAAACCACAATAACAGAGAAGTGTGTTTCCATGAAAGATTCTAACTGTTCTTTATCGATGCATAGTATTCCATCGTGTGAGTATACTATAATTTATTTATCCATTCATCCATTGATGGGCGCCTTGGTTGCTTCCATGTTTTTGCTATTGTAAACAGTGCTGCAATAAACACAGGTGTGCATATATCTGTCCGTGTGATGGTTCTTACTTCTTTAGGATACATTCCAAGGAGTGGAATTGCAAGATCATATGGTAGGTCTATCTCTAGCTTTTTAAGGAAGCACCAAATTGATTTGCAAAGTGGTTGTGCCATTTTACATTCCCACCAGCAGTGTTTCAGTGTTCCAGTCTCTCCACAACCTCTCCAACATTTATTATTTTTGTTTTTTGGATTAATGCCGGCCTTGTAGTTTTGTTTTGTTTTGTAGTTTTGAATTGCACTTCTATAATGGCTAATGATCGTGAACATTTCCTCATGTATCTGTTAGGTACCTGAATGTCTCCTTTAGTGAAGTGCCTATTCATATCCTTTGCCCATTTTTTAATTGGGTTATATGTCTTTTTGTAGTTGAGTTTTTGCAGTAACATGTGGATTTCAGAGATCAGATGCTAATTGGAAATGTCATAGCTAAAACCTTTTTGCCAATCTGTAGGTAATCTTTCTACTCTTTTGGTGAAGTCTTTGGATGAGCATAGGTGTTTGACTTGTAGGAGGTCTCAGTTATCTAATTTCTTTTCTGCTATTTGTACAGTTCTACTATTGTTTTATATAGTGTTTATGCCATGTGTTAGGGCTCCTAGTATTTTCCCTATTTTTTCTTCTGTGATCTTTATTATTTTAGATTTTATATTTAGGTCTTTGATCCATTTTGAGTTGGTTTTTGTGCATGGCATGAGGTTTGTTTCATTATTTTTTTTTGCAGATCATTATCCAGTTATGCCAGCACCATTTGTTAAACAGACTATCTTTTCCCCGTTTAACTGACTTTGGGCCTTTGTCAAATATCAACTGCTCATATGTGGATGGATTTATGTCTGTATTCTCATTTCTGTTCCATTGATCTATATGTATCTGTTGTTATACCAGTACCAGGCTGTTTCGACTACTGTGGTGGTATAATAAGTTCTAAAATCAGGTAGAGTGAGGCCCCTCACTTTGTTCTTTTTTTTTCAGTAATGCTTTACTTATCTTGGGCCTCTTTCCCTTCCATATGAAGCTGGTAATTTTTTTCTTCATCTCATTAAAAAATGTCACTGGTATTTGGATCAGGATTGAATTATATCTGTATAGCACTTTGGGCAGAATAGACATTTTTACAGTGTTGACTCTTCCTATCCATAAGCAAGGTATGTTTTTCCACTTATGTAGGTCTCTTCTGGTTTCTTGCAATAGTGTCTTGTAGTTTTCTTTGTATATGTCTTTTATGTCTCTGGTAAGATTTATTCCTAAGTATTTTATCTTCTTAGGGGCTACTGTAAATGTTATTGATTTGGTGATTTCCTCTTCAATGTTCTCTTTGTTGGTTTAGAGGAATCCAACTGATTTATGCATGTTTATCTTGTATCCTGATACTCTGCTGAACTCTTCTATTAGTTTCAGTAGTTTTCTTGAGGATTCATTAGGGTTTTCTGTGTATAAGATCATGTCATCTGCAAACAGAGATACTTTTACTTCTGCTTTGCCAAATTTGATGTCCTTTATGGCTTTATCTAGGCTAGTTTTGGGTTAGGTCTAGGTAGGAATTCTAGCACAATGTTGAATAAGAGTGATGATAAAGGGCATCGTCTCTGGTTCCTGTTCTCAGTGGGAGTGGTTTCAGTCTCTCTCCATTTAGGAACAAGTTGGCTGTTGACTTTGTATAAATGCCCTTTATAATGTTTAGGAATTTTCCTTCTATTCCTATTTTGCTGAGTTTTTATCATGAATGGATGTAGAACTTTGTCAAATGCCTTTTCTGCATCAATTGATAAGATTGTGTGGTTCTTGTCTTTCACTTATGTGACGGATTACATTGATCATTTTTCTACTGTTCAACCATCCCTGCATACCTGGTGTGAATCCCACTTTGGTCACGGTAAGTTATTTTTTTGATATGCTGTTGAATTATTGGCTAGAATTTTCTTGAGGATTTTTGTGTCTAAGTTCAGGAGGGATATTGGTCTGTAATTTTCTTTTTTTGTGGAGTCTTTACCTGGTTTTCGTATCATGGTTAGAATGAGTTCAGGAGCATTCCATCCTTTCTATGCTCTGAAATACCTTTAGAAGTAGTGGTGTTAACTTTTCTCTGAAAGTTTGGTAGAATTCTCTGGTGAAACCATCAGTGCCAGGGCTTTTCTTTTTTCTTTTTGGGGAGTTTTAAAATCATTTTTCCAATCTCTTCTTTTGTTATAGGTTTATTTAGTTGTTCTGCCTCTGTTTGTATTAGTTTAGGTAGGTAGTGTATTTCTAGAAATTTGTCCATTTCCTCTAGGTTTTCAAATTTGTTAGAGTACTCTGCTATGATTCTCTTAATTTCAATTGGGTCTGTTGTGATATCCCCATCTCATTTCTTATTCATGTTATTTGCTTTGTCTCCTCTTTTTCTTTTGTCAGCCTGGCCCATTGTTTGTCAATCTTAATCTTTTCGAAGAATCAGCTTTTGGTCTCGTTAACTCCTTCATTTGTTTTTCTGTTTTCTATTTCACTTAATTCCACTCTAATTTTTATTATTTGCTTTCTCCTGGTGCCTGAAGGTTTCTTTTGTTGCTCTCTTTCTATTCGTTCAAGTTTTAGGGATAATTCTTTGATTTTGGCCCTTTCTTCTTTTTGTATGTGTGCATTTATCGATATAAATTGACATCTGAGCACCGCTTTCACTGTGTTGCAAAGGTTCTGAAGGAAATGTTTTCATTCTAGTTGGATTCTATGAATACCTGTTCTTAATTTTTCTGTAATCCAATCATTCTTGAGCAAAGTGTTGTTTAGTTTCCATGTGTTTGGTTTCTTTTCCCTTATTTTTCTGTTATGGACTTCTAGTTTTTATGGCTTTATGGTAGAGAAGATGCTTTGTAATATTCTGATGGTTTGGATTATGCTAAGGCTTGCTTTATGGCCTAATATGTGGTCTATTCTGGAGAATGTTCTATGTGTATTGGAAAAGAAAGTATACTTTGATGCTGTTGGGTGGAGTGTTCTATACGTGTCTATGAGTTCAAGTTGGTTAATTGTGGCATTTAGCTCTTCTGTGTCTTTATTGAGCTTCTTTCTGGATGTCCTGTCCTTCAATGAAAGTGGTGTGTTGAAATCTCCTATTATTATTGTGGAGCTATCTATCTCACTTTTCAATGCTGTTATTGTTTGTTTTATGTATCTTGAAGCCCTGTCTTTGGGTGTGTAAATATTTAATATGGTAAAATCCTCCTGGTATGTTATCCCTTTAATCATTATCTCTTTAATCATTATACAGTGTCCTTTCTTATCCTTTGTGGTAGATTTAATTTTGAAGTCTGTTTTGTCAGAAATTATGATACCCACTCCTGCTCTTTTTTGGTTGTTGTTTGCTTGCTATATTTTTCTCCATTCTTTCAATTTTAGTTTGTTTTTGCATTTAAGTCTAAGGTGTGTCTCTCATAAGCAGGATATAGATGAATCATGTTTTCTTATTTGTTCTGAAATTCTCTGTCTCTTTATTGGTGCATTTGGTCTGTTTATGTTCAACATGATTATAGTTATGAGTCAATTGCTGTTATTTTGATGCCTTTTTTTATGTGTTGTTGACAGTTTCATTTTTCCACTTACTTTTTTGTGCTGAGAAGTTTTACTTTGTAAATTGTGTGTTCCTATTTTTCATTGTGGTTGAATTTTTTTTTTACTGAGTCTTTTTTTTTTCTTGTTTTTCATTTTGATGTGTTGGATTGCTTGTCTTCTTTGTGTTTACCTTACTATTTAACCATATTTTTCTAAGTTTAAACCTAACTTTTATCTCCATATATCACCTTGATTTCCTCTCCATATGAAAAATCTATGCCTACTTTATTTTTTTTTTTACTTTATTTAGTCCCTCTTTATTTCTTTTTTTTTTTTACATAATGACATCACTGGTTCCCTGCTTTAAGCATTTTTTATTTTGATTAATTTTTGTGATTTCTCTATCTGAGTTGATATCTGGTTGTTCTGTCCTGTGTTCCAGTATTGGGTTGATATCTGATATTATTTATTTTCTAACCAGAGAATTCCCTTTAGTATTTCTTGTAGTTTTGGTTTGGTTTTTGCAAATTCCCTAAGCTTCAGTTTATTTGTAAATGTCTTAATTTCACCTTCATATTTGAGAGACAGTTTTGCTGGATATATCATTCTTGGCTGGCAATTTTTCTCCTTCAGTGGTTTGTATGTGTTATCCCATTGCCTTCTTGCCTGCAGGGTTTCTGCCAAGTAGTCCAAACATATTGATTCTCTTTTGTAGGTGACTTTTCATTTATTTCTGGCTGCTCTTAAAGTTTTCTCTTTATCTTTGGTTTTGGCAAGTTTGATTATAACATGTCTTGTGACTTTCTTTTGGGATCTACCTTGTATGGGGTTCGATGAGCATCTTGGATTGATATCTTTTCATCTTGCATGATGTCAGGGAGGTTTTCTGCCAACAATTCTCTCTGTATTTTCTGTTATTCTTCCCTGTTCTGGGATTCCAGTCACTCGCAAGTTATTCTTTATAAAGTCCCACATGATCCTTAGGGGTTCTTCATTTTCTTTAACTCTTTTATCCAATTTTTCTTTTAATATATTGTTGCCAAGTATTTATTTTCAATCTCAGTAATTCTTCATTCTAATTCCTCGATTCTGCTCCTCTGATTTTCTATTGAGTTGTCTAATTCTGTAATTTTATTTTTAATCTTATGAATTTCTGATTGCTGTGTCTTTATGGATTCTTAGAGTTTATTAAATTTTTCATTTTGTTCTTGAATAATCTTTTTAATTACTTCAACTGCTTTATCTATGTGTTCCTTGGCTTTTTCTGTGTGTTTCCTGATCTCGTTCCTGATGTCTTGAAGAGTTCTGTATATTAAATCTTTTGTATTCTACATATGGTAATTCCATGAATACATCTTCATCTGAGAGAGTCCTTGATTATTCATTTTGGGAGTTTGTTGAAGCAATCATGGTCTGCTTCTTTATGTGATTCGATATCGACTGTTGTCTCCGAGCCATGTATGTTATTGTATTGACTTATTTTATGTTTGCTCACTGTGTCCTAGTTCCTTGCTTTGTTTTGTTTTGATATACCCAAATACGCTACTAGAGTGAGCTAACTTGAGTATTGGAGCCTTTGAAGCACTAATGTCCTGTTACCAGATAGCTAGAGCTGTTACCAGGTATATGAGCCTATAAGTCCATTCACTATTCTTGAATAGAATCAGCTCAGGTGTCCTGATAGTTAGTAACCTAGTGTGTGCTGTAGGCACTCACCTACTATATTAGAGGAGCAATGGTGATGGGTGTATGCACAGTTTCTGGTAGCAGCAGGGGGTCACACTCCAAGGAAGGCAGGGTGCTGACAGCCTTCCCCCAAGTGTCAGTGAGGAAGGAATGTGTCTGTTCTCTACAGCACTCTGTTGAGTGGCCTCTGTAGCTGTACCTTAGGCACCCAATGCTTATACCTGTAAGGACTGGTAGGCACCATTATCCTTGGACCCCTTTTTTGGGTGGCTTGGATGGAGCCTCCAGACTTCAGGCCCCTGCTGTGGGTAGGTGAAGGTCCTGTTTGATAGGCAGAGTGGTAGCAAACCTCCAAAGCCTGTCTCACCACCACACAGCTGAAACAGTTACATTCAGGCCTCAAAAAAAGTTCACCCTTGCAATATAATAGTCACCTGGATCTATGCAGGGGTGAAAGACAAAGTCTGTGGATCACTTGTGCCTGGACTGGAGCCACTTCTGCTCTGAGCTTCCAGATTAGGGGAATTGGCAGAGTATTTTTCCCCTGTTTGTTAATTTGTTCCTTCTCCAAGGCCAGGAGAATGGCTCATGGAGTGCAGCAGGACCTATCTCAGGCCCAGGGAAAGCAACTGTTAATGAAGTCAGCTGGGGCAGAGAGAGGAGGGATCAGATAGATAGGATAGAGTTCTTTCAAAAGAAGGAGCTATTAGATGCACACACAGTAAATTACACAAAATCACTTATCTTGTGCCAAGAGCGTTGTTTTATCTCAGATTCCAGAGGCACATGTAGCCTGTGTGTGCTGACTGGGTCTGTGCTGAGATCACCCCAGGTGATTAGGGCTGTGTCCCGTGCTTGCCTTCTTTTGCTGAAGCAGCTGCTTCCTAAATGCCATGGCCAGCCCCTCTGTAGGCATGCCACAGGGTCAGGTGTGCGCCACTATGCTTGTCTTCTTTCCCTGAAGCTGCTGTATCCCAGGAAACTACCATCAGCCCCACTGCAGTCATGCCAAGGAATGTGCCAAAGAATCGGGGCTGAGGCACTGCTGCGGATTTGGCAACTCCTTGCTGCTTCTGCACTGTCTCTCCCTCCCCCGTCACTCAGTCCAATTCCTTAACTTTGCCTTTGATGCTCAGGGTTCCTAGCTTGTCATATATGTAATCAATTCACTTGTTTTTTCAGGTCTTTGTTTTAAGAGGGATTAGCAGAAGCATCTGACTACTTCACTATCTTGGCCCTGCCTTCTAATTTATTTTTAAGTATTAACATCTGGTTGCAATTTAAATTTTCATTAAATTTGTTTCTTTTGTTTTACCTGGTTCACTTTAATGTGTTGTTTTTTAATTGTCATTTCAACATTCTTCACATGTCCAATTTAGTGACGGTAATTATGTTTGTTATGTTATTCAGCCATCACCATTATCCTTTTCCAACTTTTTTCATCACTCTCATTTAATGTCTTATTCAGTTTTTTTCTAACTTCTTCATTTGAAAATTTACTTCATTTATTTATTTTTTATTTAAAAATAAAATGGTGAATTTGTGACTGACTTTCCTTTGACACTATTTAATTGTCATTAATTTCTAATATTGTTCTTTTTTAGCAAAGAATAAGACATATAAGCTCACAAATGTGAGAGGACACCACCACCTATATCTTATTAACTCAGTCAGTTTCTATGTCATATTCATATCTTGTTGCAAATCACATTGTCCATCCCTCTCTTTTCCCAGCCTTGTTGCATTATGGTGAAACTTGATATTGAAACAAGTAAATAAATGGTAATACTGGGGGTGATAATTTGGTCAAATAGCAAAGATTTCATTCACTGAGGGATTTCCCAACCATTTGATCAGTGTAGACGTTGCTTTTCTGAAATGCAGAGGAATACAAACTTGGGGAAAATAGATGAATTTTTGTATACGTGCCCTTTGCTTGATCTGTTATGCTTCTGGTGTTTAGTCTTGATTTAATTAGTGGAAACTACTCTTGTGTTTTTTTTTTTTTTTTCTTTTTTAATAAGACTATGTGTGCATTAGCTTCTGCCACAACGTCCTAGGAATCCCTTATATGGACTCTTCATCATGACCTGTGGATGTGGATCTATTTGTCAGAGGTTATCCACTCTGCTTCTTTTCTCTTTTTCCATTCCCTATTGTGAAGTATTGTGATTGTATTTTTTTTTTTTTTTATTGTGATGCTTTGTGGAAAGCTCAAAGGACGGTGTTGAGATTGCATATTTTTTTGGGAAAAAGAGAGAGTTTATCTAGGAAGGCTTTATGTGAGACACACTTAGGATGCAAAAAATGGAGTAAGCTATGAAAATGACTCTATTGAGCATAGTTGTCCCCTCTGGTATAAAAAACAAAACAAACAAAAAAACCATTGCCATTGAGTCAATTCCGACTCATAACAACCCTACAGGACAGAGTAGAACTGCCCCATAGAGTTTCCAAGGAGTGGCTGGTGGATTTGAACTGTGGCCTTTTGCGTAGCAGTCTAAACTCCTAATATTGCAAAGGTTGGAGTACATTATGAAAAACAAAATTAGAGAAGGAGGAGACCTCTGTATGTGGGAGAATACAATGTATTGTCACCTATGTAATCAGTGAAGGCTCAGTGAGAAGGTAGCCTTATGAATAGTCTGAAGCAGTGAGAAAGCAATTCATAAAGCCCTCAGGCAAAATAGTTATGCAGGCAGGGAGAATAGAAATGCAAATGCCTTCAGAAAAGAGCATGCCTGAGGTGTTTTTACACTAGGAGACCATGTGGTTAGAACACTGTAAGTAAGGGAAGCTTTACAAAAGATGATGTCAGAGAGATGAGGGAGGATGCAGGGCAGTGCAAGGGTTTCTGTGGGACCTAGTACACAACTGTAAAGTCTTTGGTTTCCCTTGGCTTTAAGGAAATGTAAAGACTTTGAGGAGTTTTGAACAAACACCTTAATATTACCTAAGTCTTACGGTACATTGTTTCAAAGATAGCAATAACAGTTCCTCCGATGTTTCTTTGTAATGTGATTTTGCTGCTCCTGCCATCAACACATGGGGTTCATTTCACTAGCTGTTGACACTGGGATAGACTGTGACTTACTTTCACCAAAATAATATAGCAGAAATGACTTCTAAATCTGAGCTTTAAGATGCGCAGTCCAACTCTGCCTCCTTCCCTTCTCCTGAGCCAGCCCTGAAAGGCAGCAAGTCTAGGCTATGTTAAGAATTGATCCAACATAACCACCATGGATCTTCAAGCCTACCTGACTTTCCACCTGAATGCAGCCTTATGAGTGAGTCCAGGTTAAATCAATACAGGCACCACCCAGCAGCCCCCAACACTGTGAGTAGTAATAAATCATTGTTGTTTTAAGGAAGTGAGTTTGGGGTGGTTGATTATGCAATATGCAACTACAATAGAAATTTGGTCCTAGAAATGCTGTGGTACCATAAAGAAATTTGAAATGTATGATATTGACTTTGGGACCAGGTAGCTGGTAGAGAGGCATTTATTTTTTGAAAGTTTGAACAAATTGTTATAAGCAATTTCTCTACACAGTCTGTGATATTCTCTGAGATGACCTAGGAAATGCTGCACAAGGTAATAGCTATGGCTATAGGAATCACTGTAGAATGAGCCCCCCTTTGTTGTAAATTACCCTTCAAACATTTTGATAGGTCCTACATGAACATACCAGAAGAAAGTAGATACTTGACATGTATTTTACTAGAAACTGAGAGGCTTGCAGATCTCACCTATAAAATGACTGTATATCCAACAGTGTTTTGACTAGGGTGATCAAAACATTAATATTAGCTGATTTTCCAGACAGTTTCATTGGATAAGACTCATTTGCTTGGTCCAAAATGTGTCTTAAAAGAACTTAATATTTTCAATAAGCATAATTAAAAAGTTAATTAATCTGCTAAAATGTATTCATGATCTCTAAATGGCCTGTTCTTGCAAACCTGCCCCCAGCCTCCCATCACTAGTAGTTCTTGAATAAATAAAGATTCAACAGAGCTTTACACATACTTTTATAACATGTCAATCAAGATCACGTGAAAGACCAAAGGGAAAGTGAATCACCCATATCATTTCAACATTCAAGGGCAACTGGAACTCTGAATCAGGATTCTGATTTTCTTACTATTCAGGCTCTGGTTACTGCAGTGGCTCTTCTTCTGTGCTTCCCTCTTCTGAGTTAAGATTGCTCTTATAACTGCACCTCACGTATATGGAGAGCAGTTTATTGCTCATCTTCTTTCCCGATAATATTGTGAGGCCTAGCTGCAGACACAGCCAAACGGACTGCTTGCCAATTATTTATTTATCGGCCTTTTCTTTTGATGGGTCATTAAAGTTTTCCCACATGTATTCACTTAAAATGAATTAGCAAAATAAGAAAATACTGGCGAATGTTAATTCATGATTTGTCTACGTGATTCTCTCTGCTCAAATGCCCTTACCTCCCTGGCAAGCTCCTTCTGTTATTATGCTTTTAGACTTAGTTGAAACAGCATCTCCTCTGTGAAGCTTTCTTTGAGTCTGAATCAGTTTCCTTGACCCCCTAGCAGAACTGGAGCAGACTCTGTAGTTGGTACTTATACAGTGTTTTGCAAATCAGTAGTTACAGGGATTGAAGCAGTGGCAGTTAATATTTGGAACCCTTACTATCAACACTGATGTTTGTATATATTTTCATTAAAATTTAAATATGAATTTTTATATATACATACATGTGAATGTGTATTATGTATATTACATGTGTGCATTTTTTTTTTTTTTCTCATTTGAAATGCACAATAACCTCCAAAGAAGTAAAATGTTCCTGGAAGAAGTAAAATCAATGGAAGAACTAAAAATCAGAGTTGGAATCGACTCCACCAAAAAAAAACAACAACAAACCCAGCTGGCTCGTGGTGGAGTTCATTTTCATTTTCCCACAAAACATGTTACATACACATATACTGCACTGTAATTAATTGGTTATTTATTATTCATTTCATTGAGTATGAACTTCCTGTGGACAGAAATCATATTGTATTAACATACATTGTATTTCCTTTAATGTGCCTGGACTGTAGTTGTCACAGTATAAAATAAGTACTTGTTATTCAGCTAGACAGATGTTTCTAAAGTTATAGGTGAGTGTATATTTTACAAATCTGTACATATTTTCTTCAGTTAGTAAAAGGTTTTGTTACTGTTGACAATAAGAAGTTACAGCACTTTCCATTTGGATGAATATAATCCTCATCCATAAATGATGAAATTTTGATATTTTCATTTTCTTAAACAAAGAGGCACTAGGTGATTCACATTACCTTTGTGATGTTCTCTATCCAGGTGGTTTTAAACTCTGCAGAATCTATGAATACTAATGGTCTTTTTTAGAGGACAACCAATTGTCTCCAATCAAACTCTGTATATATTTAAATGTTAAATAGATGTTATTTCTGACTACTGTATCTGAAGATTTTTCCTGTCTACCACCAAATATAACAAAGTCAAACTTAATTGATTTTTTGAATTTCAAAGATAGTCTCATATACATTTCAAGTTCATTAATTCTATCAGCCTATTCCTGTGAAATGCCTTTGCACCCACAAATCCTAGCACTCATCCTTCATTTACATAATAAGCACACAGCACAACACAAGTTGAGGTGAAAGAATGGCGGTGGGGTCACTCTTGGAATGTCCATGTGTCCTGATTTGAGAAAACCAAATGATCCCATCTGCCCATCTTTCTTTCTCTCACTTCTCTTCATGTTTTGTAATTCAATCTGCTGGTTTCCATAAAGGAATGTTGACTTTCTTATCAGGGCCTCCCTGAAGAACCAAAGTAATCAAGTGAAGACAGAGGCCAGTCTGGAGTACATAAGCTTAGGAGGTTCTTTTGTTTATATCACATGTATCAGCAACCTAGTTGTGTAAACTTTGCCGTAGCAAGCCGAGTCCAAGAGAATGAATTCATGGAACCAAATCCCTGTCCGCATTGCTTCATCCTCCCTATCCTACTCTCAAATCCATCACCATAACAACCCATAATCTATAATAAACAGAGGCACCATTATCAAGAAATGAAGCAGACAGACATGGATGTCACTCCAAACACAAAGATGTCTGTTCTCATTGAACTCACATAATTCTTTTGTAAGCCCTTGTTTTTCTGTGCTTTTTAGTTCCATCCAATCCTCACTTGAAAAATCATGTGATCAAAGCCTTGCTGAGATCCTTGTAGGAGGGATATTGATTAGAGCCACATATTTTCTGTTGCCTTCCTTATCAGTGAATTGAGCAAATACAAAGACAACACAGATCATAAGACATAAACATGAAGATGGCAAAGCATTTTTAGAAAAATCTATATCTACCTAGATCTTGGCACCACTGTTTTCTATTTCACAGAAAATTATTTCTTAGAGATAATAGTTGATACCCTCCCCCTCTACGCAGGTATGCAAATGAGTTCTACAGAAAATGAATTTTGGAAAGTGTCTCAAAAATTATTCCCTTTGCATTGCACTTTGCTCATTTGAATTTTTGAAAATTCCTGCAGTGAAAAAACTGCTTTAACTTTATATAATCTTAGTTTCCTTGCATTCTAATGAGGGAATTCATTTTAAAATTTGTCAGATCAAAGAAAGTACAGGATATCACCAAGAATGTCATACTGAATAAAGAGTTCAAAAGAGGAAGAGACTAAGAGACTACGAGTTTAAGTCTAAGAAAGTAAGTCTAAGTAAGAATCTAAAACTCAGTCTAAGAGTCCAAATGAGAGTGCTGTCATTCCCGTGAGGAGGCATTGAGACGTCCATATCCCTTACCTCACTCTGTGTTTAGTTGGGGGTCCAGTTTGGTTCACCACATCCTTTTTGAGTATTTCCTTTTGTAAGCTTCTTGAAAAATCAACAATTGATATTCATTTTTCAGGGCTTTAGAGAGCTTTAGGATTTTTCTTCCAAATGTAGAAAATGACTTCAATAATTCAAGAGTTGTCAATAGGTAGATACTTTTCCAGAAGTATTCCAAGGCATTTTCGCATAAATGCGGAATTGGGCAGAGGATCAGAGTACAGACTAAAAAAGAAGGCTATCTGGAGCATAAAGTGCGTCTCCTTGGAGTCTGGTCTCCGTGGGGGCAACGCGAAAGCATGCAGTGACAGGGAAGAGACTCTGGGAGGGAAAAGCTTGCCTCAAATAAACATCCACGGGCATCAAATACAGAAATTCCACTTCACAATTTTGCCAGAGGTGAGCTATCCTGGAGCTCTCTACAAAGGGGTGGAGTTGAGCCTCATAGTGGTACTTATTATTTATTGCGCCTTTCTGTTCCTATTCCCTGGATAAATCTAGAATTTTTCTTGGAAAAGCTATGGATCCTTTCAAAACACCATAAATTCTCCCCAGGAAAAGAAATATTTCTGAGCAAATAAACTATATCTTACTTTTTCTTTAAAATCTAAAAAAAAAAAACCTCTGTATTTCAAAACCAGGACAAAAAGATTATAATTTAAAAACCTTTGAAAGTTCTTATTTGTTTCTGTTTATCTTAGTTAAGTGCTGTATACAAATACTAACTAGATTCTAAGTCTTTGAAAGTTTTTATTTGCTTTTGTTTGTCTTAAGTGTTGTATACAAATAACATTCTTAGGATTCTGGAAACTTTCCTATATGTAAAACCAAAAAAAACAAGCCCACTGCCATCAAGTTGATTCCGACTCATAGCAACTCTATAGGACAGAGTAGAACTACCCCATAGGGTTTCTAAGATGGATTTGAACTGCTGACCTTTTGGATAGCAGACATACCACTTACTCACTGCATCACCAGGGCTCCTCCCTATATATACTTCCTGTAATGCCTGTGATTAAAGCTTTTTTTTTTTTTTTTTTATGGGATAAATGCTTTTCTCAAAGAATGAGAATGAAAAGCTAAATATTTCCTCAAAATATAACCACTATGTAAGATAGCTTTATTTCAATGGTAAAACAAGGTAGTTGATATTTTTCTGGATATTGGACTAAAACTAAAAACCTATTGCCACCAAGTCAATCCAACTCACAGCAACCCTATAGGACAGAGCAGAACTGCCCCGTGGAGTTTCCAATGAGCATCTGGTGGAATCAAACTGCTGACCTTTTAATTAGCAGCCGCAGCTCTTAACCACTAAGCCACCAAAGCTTCCATGGATATTGCACTACAAGTAGGTTATTTGAAAGTATATACTTAAAACCAAAAGACAAAAAACGTGTACATGTATGCCAAGTTTGAATTTTAACAAATGTTAACACTACTACTGTATGAAAAATGCATTGGAATACATTTTGTTGTAAAGAAAAAAATCTGTTCTAAAGAATACTACCGTTACAGCTTCCCAAGATCCATTTGGAAAAGTTAAGCATTATTGGTGTTTTGTGAAAGATCATATCTGAACATGTATTAGAATGAATATGCTGTTGGTGAAGCTTTCTTTCCCATGCACGTAAAATATTTCACAAATAATACAGCTCGTATCACTGAATACCATGCCTCATCTCAGCCATCAGCTAAGGACATCTCTCAAATGGTTGAAATCCAGTAAAATAATTTGATTATAGGCTCGAAATGTTGAGGATGGAAGACAAAATACAAATGAAAGGTTATATATTTATGTTTATAAAATCCAAATTACTTACCTTATTCATATAAGTTTATGTAACAATAATGTCTCAACGAGAGGAGACTTCAATTAAACACTACATGAAGGTGTAGGTTTTGAAGCTTGTGGGTTGCCTTTCATTTATTATGATATAACTATATTAAGCAAAAGAATGAACCCATTGTTTTCTGAATTGTATTATTTAACCATACAAAAATATAGCATGACTATCAGTATATTCGTGATTATGTTATTCTAATTTTATTAGCTTTCCTACTCATATCCTGTTTCTTGTGTAACATATATAAAAAAACAAAAAACCAAATCTGTTGTCATCGAGTCGATTCTGACTGATAGTGACCCTATAAGACAGAGTAGAACTGCCCCATAAGGTTTACAAGAAGTAGCTGGTGAACTTGACCTGCTGACCTTTTGGTTAGCAGCTGAGCTCTTAACCACTGTGCCACATGCTAACATATTTGCCCCCAGTGCTATGGTACTAAGAAAAAGGTTCCCTACGTATATCATAAGCTTAGAGTAAACAATAGCCATATGTAATCTTATTTGCTTCCCATCCAGGCCCAAAACAATATTGGGTACAGAAAGTGTATACAAATACTTGTTGCATAAATAAATTAACAAGGGTGTCTTTTCCTGGCCAAAATATTACCTCAACAGCAGCTTAATTTTTATATTTTCTAGAACACATCAATCTGTCAGTATGATTCCATTAGCTTCTAGTAGTATGCCTGTACTTACTCAGAGTCTACATAAATTTTGAATCACCACAAATGTCTAGAAATACAAAAGCAGGTTTGAGGGGATGATTTATAAGACTATTCTGGAAAAATACAAGTAAAGAGAAATTTCTTATGGTCTAAAGCAGATGCATGAAAACTACACTGGACAAGTAGCATCTGAGCCAAAATTTCTATAATGGTAATTAATCTAATTAGTACTTTTATGAACTATTAAGTTCACAGAGTTTCCTAGTTTATACTCAAAAGAGCTAATCACACCTTGGTCAAAATCAGAATCATGTTAGTTTTGTAAAAATGTTTTTGAAATAACCCTTTACATAATTAAAAAATAAAAAATCTCATAAGATATATGGACTTAGAGATATTGAAATAAACAAATGAAAGAAGGCCTTAAGAAGAAATATTAACCTAACTAAACTAGGTCTGGAGCAATATATTTTGCTCTGCAAGAAAAAACGGTATAGAGAGCAGCCAGGATCATGATGCTAAACATAAGTTTTCCTGATAGCAGTCTAGTTTAAGAGCATATGGTCTTTCCCTTTTTCCTGTCTAAAAAGGAGCAGGGTTACTTACTGAAACGAAGCAGCTCACCATGGGAGTAATTGGCAAACTGGCAAGCAGGATTGTGGAGTCGGGCCCAAGTCTCCATTAAGCGATCAATCCTGCTTTTCTTATTCCTCACAAAGCCTGTGCCACAGGCTCGGATTTGTTGGCAAGTTGCTACGCTTTGGCCCAAATAATAGAATACGGATAGATTTTTAATGCAGGGATAATAAGACTCTGAAAATGCCATGGTGTAGTATCAGTAACGAAACCTTTCAAATCGGTGTCCTTTCGCCTTTGCTTTCCCCACCGACTACTAGGTACAGGCACTGCCTCTCTTGCAGAACGTCAGGGAGAAACAGCTTTTGCAGAGCCAGGAGCCCTGCGCTGCTCCGGTGACACTGACGTGATGATTAGTGTTCCAAAGGTCTCCATCGAGGTGGCCAGGCAGCGCCACAGCATGCAGCCCTTCTGCCTGGCACAGGAAAGGCGCTGCCTCTGTTTACTTTGGGAAGCTGATGTTTGGTAAGGGGGCCAGGTATGATGGGAATGAAGGGTAAATAAGGAAAAATATAATTTAATGCTATGGCTGTAAACATGTGCATTTAGATAACAGTGTTGATGTTCCTGAGAGAATTTCGACAGGAGCAATGTTTCCAGAGTAGTAGAATCCAACAATCCCCCAACACAGGGCATTTGCTGCCTCTTGCACGCCATATCCAAAGTAAGAGTGGACCTTGGGTTTTATTCCCAGAAAGTCTGGTGAAAGCACAGCCATAAATAATGTATAATTTTATATCGAAATTTAGGTCCTTCAGATGCCTGAGTTTTCAGAATGTGTGATATGGGATTTCATGCAGTACAGGCAATGTCCAATATTTCATATTATTCATTAATTCATTTACAGATGTGTACTGTACATTGACATTGTGCTAAGCTTCATGTACTATATATGTGTGTGTGTATATATAGTATATATATATTATATGTATATATATATATATGAAACCCTGGTGGTGCAGTGGTAACCGCTCAGCTACTAACTAAAATGTCAGCATTCGAATCCACCAGCTGCTTCTTGAAAACCCTGTGAAGCAATTCTACTCTGTCCTATAGGGTTGCTATGAGTTGGAATCCACCCGATGGCAAAGGATTTTGGTTTGGTTTTTGTCCCATATATATGGTACAAAGCAGCAAGCAACTCACCTGTGGTCTCTGGCTACTGGAGTTACAAAACTTGTGGAGAAGGTCAGTGATTACAAGCAAAAGGCGATTAATAAGGAAAAGGGCATGGTGATGAAACTGTCGATAATTCTACGTTCTGAGAAGCTAGCAGGTTATATCAGTCAGGATAGACAAGATACAGGTTTTGCTATAGTAACAAAACAAATTCCACTTCTCAGCTGATTACCATAAGAAGAAGATATTGTACATTCTTTCTAGAAATTCATTTTTAGCTCAGTAGGAAGGCGTTGTCCCTAATCACTCAGGGACTCTGGCTGGGGAAGCTTTTTTTCACTAGTGCTGCCCTCTTCAGCTCAATAGGAGGAAGAGAAGTCTGGAGGGTACCACATTGTTGTTGTTGTTGTTGCTGTTGTTGTTAGCTGCTGTAGAGTCAGCCCCTGACTCCAGGCAACCCCCAGGCACAACAGAAGAAAACGCTGTCTGGTTCTGTGCCGTCCCCATGATTGGTTGTGCATCAGGCTACTGTAATCTACAGGGTTTTCACTGGGTGATTTCCAGAAGTAGATCGCCAAGCCTTTCTTCCTTGTCTGTCTTGACCTGTCTGAAAGCTCCACTGAAACCTTTTCAGTATCATAGCAACATGCAAACCACCACAGACTGACTGGTGGTTGTAGTGCATAAGGTGCGTTAACCTGGAATTGAGCCTGATTCTCTCACATGGAAGGAAGGTCTCATACCAGAAATTAAATTCTCTAGCTTGGTAAGAACACTTGCCCCTTCTGTATACAATCCTCTGACCAGAACTAGTCCCACCCAACAAGGGCCCAGGAATTCAGCCTTCAGTGTGTAGGATGGAGACAAATCTAGATACCAGTGAGTCACAGTTATGACCATCACTGAAATTCGACTGTATATCATCACCAATGAATTTCCCTGAAACTTAAAAACACCAATGAATTTCCCTGAAACTTACAGTGCTTTATTTCCCTAGCTTATCCTTTATCCAAAACCTACTATAAATGGAAAAAGCATGCCCTGTGCCAAGTTGGCACTTATTTTTTTTCTCTAAGCCATGTTTTATTCTTCTTTTTCTCCCTCACTCTGTGTCCAGTCTCTGGCCTTCAATAAACATTTATTAAATGAGTTAATGTTTGGCACATGCTTTGTACCTGGAAGAAATGGAACTTAGATCAGCTTGTTCCATGGAAATTCCCTAACACTTTTAAAAATATCTTTACAAAATAAGCTTGAAACATGTTGCAATATATTTTTCCCCTTAGAAGTTTATGATGAACATAAGTATATTATCGAATTTAATTAACAAAAAAGAATTATGCTGTATGATATAGTGGTTTAGAAATAGGTTCAAGAGTCAAAAAAAAAAAACTTTTTTTTTTTTTTCAAATCCTGGCTACTACGTTAATTTTGGCAAAAACTTTAATCTTTCTCAGTCTCATATTTCTGTACTATGTGATGATGACATTATTATGTTGTTTATTTGATAAAGGTATATGTTACATAAAGGTCCTAGCTCAATATCCACTCATCGCTAAGTAGTGCATTATTGTTATTAATTTTGATATTATTATTATATTTCAACTTCATGAATAAATCTGATCTTAAATTATTCTTTCCAGGTAATATAATTTGTATAAAACTTTAAAAGGAAATTATGATTCACATAGAGTTCTATAAAAACACCTTGATGTATTAAGAACACATAAAATATCCATTTGTCCAAATTTTATATTAAAATACTTCAAATCCTAATTCAAAAAGTAAAGATTGATAAATTTGAGTAAATACAATTTGTATCAGCATAAACAAATTCTAAAGACAACAGAAAAAAAAATGAGAAAATTATTGACGACCTATAAGACAAGCAAAAGTTTAAATCTCTTAGTATATTAAGAACTCTTACAAATCAGTTGCGAAAATTGCTACAACTCAATGAAACGGACAAAAGTTATAACCAGATGTTACATAGACATAGAAATGGAAACATCTAGTTCAAATGAAAAGTGCTCAGCCTTGTTCATAGAAAGCTGTACATTAAATCTACAGTGAGTTGTCACTTTTTCCCATCCCATTGGTTTAAATCTGCATGTTTAGAGTTTGCTAATGGGATTGTAACGTAGTTGGCCTGCAGTCCCCACCATAAGTTTTGCTGAACTGAGCGAGTATACCTTTCACCTGCAAAAACAGATCCCTATTTTCTCTACCACAAAATGCATTGCATATAGCTTTTTCATGATTGTTTTAGGAAGAATAAACTAGAATCAAATATGCAAACTCCATGGATATTTAATATACAAAATTTTTCTATAGTGTGATCTAGAGGGCTGTGGCTCTTTTTGAGGAAAATAGTAGAATCTCTAAAGAAATAAAAATGATTCAAAAATTAAAATAAAGAGAGCAAAGGAAATACAATAATAATTATCATAGATTCTATAAAATTACAGAATTAAGGAGAATATTAGTAATGATAATAAATTCAAGGAATCATCATTTCCAATTGAATAGCAGTTAGATTATTTTTGAGAACCATGACTAATAGCAGCAGTGAAATTCAAGACATGTAACACCTTGTAAGTATAGACACCAGTCAGCTCAAAAGTCAACTGATACTCACCAAAATGTCCATTCTGATGCCTGCTCTGAACGCCAGCTCTGCCCAGAATACAACATGTATAGAGTATTCAAAAAAGGTTTAAAGCAGTGATAAAGACACAGATACTCCAATGTTCATAGCAACATTATTCCCAATAGCCAAAAGGTGGCATATACATACAGTGGACTCTTAAAGAAAAATGAAGTTCTGACACACGCTATAATTTGAACAAATGTTGAAAACATACTGAGCTAAGTAAGTCAATCACAAAAGGACAGATATTGTATTATCTCACTTATGTGAAATATCTGAAATAGGCAAGTGTATAGAACCCAAAGTTTATTAGCAGTTGCCAGGGGTTGTAGAGAGGGAAGAAGGGAGAGTTATTATTTGGAAAGCATTGAGTTTCTGTTTATGATGATGGAAATTTGGCAACAGAACTGGTGATGATTGCGAAATATGGTTAATGTAATTGGGGTCACTAAATTTTTCATGTGAGAAATATTGAGTTGCAAATGTTGTGTTATATATCTATTTACAACAATAAAAAAAGAAAGAATAATGGACAAAATCACATTGGATCAATGCCAACACAAGGAAATGATGTCTTTGGGAAGTAAAGTTTGGCTTGAGTTTACACAGAACAGATAATTCACACAAGCAAAATAGATATACAGTGGGTGAGTAGGTAGGTAGGTACAGAGATAGATAGACAGATAGATAGATTGATTTCTGGATCATAGGAGATTCACCAGAAATCTAAGCAGTGCAATTTAATGTAATATGGAGATATTATTCTTATAGATTTAATTAGCCAAATATTTTAAAATGTAACATCTGACTTTGGGAATGTTATGAATTAATTCATCAGTTTTCCTATGCAAAGGCTAAAATTCTTTTTTGGGAAAGGCTATATCACATTTGCTACCCTTATGACTCTCATCTTGAATTTTCCATGAGGAATTATTTCCTTAAAGGCAAAACATTGTTTTGCAAATGCATTTTTGTATGAGTGAGGGATAAGAAATGACTTTAACATCTTATAACTATTACATGAATTAGGTGCAAACCCTGGTGGCTTAGTGGTTAAGTGCTAGCAGTTCGAATCCACTAGTTGGGCCTTGGAAACTGTGGGGCAATTCTACTCTGTCCTATAGGGTCGCCTCCCCCACTTGTCTTTCAGTTTGTCATACTGTGGGGGCTTAAGTGTTGCTGTGATGCTGGAAGCTATGCCACCAGTATTCAGATACCAGCAGGGTCACCCATGGACGACAGGTTTCAGCTGAATGTCCAGACTAAGACAGACTATGAAGAAGGACCCGGCAGTCTACATCTGAAAAGCATTAGCGAGTGAAAACCTTATGAACAGCAGCACAGCATTGTCTGCTATAGTGCCAGAAGATGAGCCCCTCAGGTTGGAAGGCACTCAAAAGATGACTGGGGAAGAGCTGCTTCCTCAAAGTGGAGTCGACCTTAATGACATGGATGGAGTCAAGCTTTCAGGACCTTCATTTGCTGATGTGGCATGACTCAAAATGTGAAAAAACAGCTGCAAACATCCATTAATAATTGGAACCTAGGATGTGCGAAGTGTGAATCTAGGAAAATTGGAAATTGTCAAAAATGAAATGGAATGTATGAACATCAATATCCTAGGTATTAGTGAGCTGAAATGGACTGGTGTTGGCCATTTTGAATTGGACAGTCATATAGTCTATGCTGGGAATGACAACTTGAAGAGGAATGGTGTTGCATTCATTGTCAAAAAGAACGTTTCAAGATCTATCCTGAAGTACAACACTATCAGTGATAGGATAATACCCATACGCCTACAAGGAAAACCAGTTAATATGACTATTATTCAAATTTACGCAGCAACCACTGGGGCCAAAGATGAAGAAATAGAAGATTTTTATCAGTTGCTGCAGTCTGAAATTGATCGAACAGGCAATCAAGATGCATTGATAATTACTGGCGATTGGAATGGGAAAGTTGGAAACAAAGAAGAAGGGTCAATAGTTGGAAAATATGGCCTTGGTAATAGAAACAATGCTGGAGATGGAATGATAGAATTTTGCAAGACCGATGACTTCTTCATTGCAAATATCTTCTATCAGCAACATAAACGGCTACTATATACATTGACCTTGCCGGATGGAACACACAGAAATCAAATTGACTACATCTGTGGAAATAGACAATGGAAAAGTTCGATATCATTAGTCAGAACAAGGCCAGGGGCCAACTGTGGAACAGACCATCAATTGCTCCTATGCAAGTTCAAGCTGAAACTGAAGAAAATCAGAGCAAGTCCACAAGAGCCAAAATATGACCTTGAGTACATCCCACCTGAATTTAGAGACCATCTGAAGAATAGACTTGACACACTGAACACTAGTGACTGAAGACCAGACGAGTTGTAGAATGACATCAAGAACATCATACATAAAGAAAGCAAGAGGTCATTTGAAAAGACCGGAAAGAAAGAAAAGACCAAGATGGATGTCAGAGGAGACTGAAATTTGCTCTCGAACATCAAGCTGCTAAAGCAAAAGGAAGAATTGATGAAGTAAAAGAACTGAACAGAAGATTTCAAAGGGCGTCTCAAGAAGACAAAGTAAAGTATTACAATGACATGTGTAAAGAGCTGGAGGTGGAAAACCAAAAGGGAAGAACACGCTCAGCATTTCTCAAGCCTTGAATTGCAATAGTGAAGAATTCTGTGGAGAAAATATTAAACGATGCAGGAAGCATCAAAAGCAGATGGAAGGAATACACAGAGTCATTATACCAAAAAGAATTAGTCGATGTTCAACCATTTCAAGAGGTGGCATATGATCAGGAACCAATGGTACTGAAGGAAAAAGTCCAAGCTGTTCTGAAAACATTGTCAAAAAACAAGGCTCCAGGAATTGATGGGATATCAATTGAGATGTTTCAACAAACAGACGCAGTGCTGGAGGTGCTCACTCGTCTATGCCAAGAAATATGGGAGACAGCTTCCTGGCCAACTGACTGGAAGAGATCCATATTTATGCCTATTCCAATAAAGGTGATCCAATCGAATGTGGAAATTATAGAACAATTATCATTAATATCACATGCAAGCAAAATTTTCTGAAGATCTTTCAAAAATGGCTGCCGCAGTTTATTGAGAGGGAACTGCTAGAAATTCAGGCCGGTTTCAGAAGAGGACATGGGACCAGGGATATCATTGCTGATGTCAGATGGCTCCTGGCTGAGAGCAGAGAATACCAGAAGGATGTTTGCTTATGTTTTATTGACTATGCAAAGGCATTCGACTGTGTGGATCATAACAAACTATGGATAACATTGCAAAGAATGGGAATTCCAGAATACTTAATTGTGCTTTTGAGGAACCTTTACATAGATCAAGAGGCAGTTGTTCAGACAGAACAAGGGGATACTGGTTTGTTTAAGGTCAGGAAAGGTGTGCATCAGGGTTGTATTCTTTCACCATACCTGTTCAGTCTGTATGCTGAGCAAATAATCCGAGAAGCTGGACTGTATGATGAAGAGGGGGCATCAAGATTGGAGGAAGACTCATTAGCAACCTGCATTATGCAGATGACACAACCTTGCTTGCTGAAAGTGAAGATGACTTGAAGCACTTACTAATGAAGATCAAAGACCACAGCCTTCAGTATGGATTGCACCTCAACATAAAGAAAACAAAAATCCTCACAGCTGGACCAATGAGCAACATCATGATAAACGGACAAAAGATTGAAGTTGTCAAGGATTTCATTTTGCTTGGATCTACAATCAACAGCCATGGAAGCAGCAGTCAAGAAATCAAAAGACGCGTTGCATTGGGTATATCTGCTGCACAGGACCTCTTTGAAGTGTTGAAGAGCAAAGATGTCACCTTGAAGACTAAGGCTGACCCAAGCCATGGTATTTTCAAACACATCATATGCATGTGAAAGCTGGACAATGAATAAGGAAGACCAAAGAAGAATTGATGCCTTTGAATTGTGGTGTTGCTGAATACCTTGAATGTACCATGGACTGCCAAAAGAATGAACAAATCTGTCTTAGGAGAATACAACCAGAATGCTCCTTAGAAGCAAGGATGGAGAGACTGCATCTTACGTACTTTGGACATGTTGTCAAGAGGGATCAGTCCCTGGAGAAGGACATCATGCTTGGCAGAGTACAGGGTCAGTGGAAAAGAGGAAGACCCTCAATGAGATGGATTGACACAGTGGCTGCAACAATGAGCTCAAGCATAACAAAGATCATAAGGATGGCTCAGGACCGGGTAGTTTTTCATTCTATTGTGCATAGGGTCTCTATGACTTGGAACCGACTCGGCGGCACCTAACAACAACAACAACATAGGGTCACCATATGTCAGAATCGACTAGATGGCAAAGGGTTTTTATTTTTTTTACCTATTTTAAGTTTACAGAATGTGCGCAAATATCAAAAAGTATTCATTGCAAAAAGAATGAACCAATTTGCTAGTGTAATGTGACTATGGGTCTGTAAAATGCATATTAGTGGGGAAATGAAATTAACAGAGAAGAAGAAAAAAAACACTGTGGTAGATTTAAGAAAGTAGAGAATGTTTTGCAAATATTCTTAAATAATACATTGTCTTCCCATGATAAACACATAGTAAGATGGGGTCAAATGAAAATTTTCTTTAATATAAAGCCTTAATTTATCATTACTGATTTTTGAAAATTAAACTTCAGAACAAATTTTACTTTGGATTTTGTAAACACCTACTCCCTAGAAAATAAATCAATAGTATTAACTAATTTTATTTAAATAATTGAGATCCTTGCTTCCAGACGTTTATGAGTACTGTCCTCCAATTCACTATCACAAGAGTACTTGAACATTCCCCCAAGATTTCCTGGGTCTCCACCCTGCTTGGTACCCTAGGGCAGCTTTTAGTTTTCCTCTCTTTGAGCCATCCATTCCATTGGATCCTTCCCTGCTCTCAGAGGGTCGTGGGTGCCTTATCACTCAATGCTGGGGTGGATCAGGTGGTCTAATTCTGCCTTTATTATTTTTTATTTTAACTCTGCCTCATTCCTGAAAGTTCTGCTATTAGCTCTTCTTTCCTTAGCAGCTACAAGACTGTTGAGATTTTTTAATCTCATGACTCCTTCGTCCAGAAGAAATCTTTCAACTCCTCAAGAGGTAACTTTTGTTATAAAAAATGCTTTTTCAAATATTCTGGGTTTTCTCTGGGTAAGTTTGTCTTTTCCACTCTGGGCACAGCCCTATATGCCATTTGCTGCTCTTGGATCTGCCCTATTCCTCAAGAAAGAGCACTTACATAGGTCCACGGGCCCCTCCTGGCTCAAAGAGGGTTCACTCTTCCATGGCTTAATCTAAGTTCCGACTGTCCTGGTACAATGACCTCTTGCTGCTGATTAGCAAATTCGAGGAATAGTTTTTCAAATCATCTTTCTAAATTTTGCTATTAGCTTTCAGGATGGTTTCAAGTATCAGAAAAGTCAAGTAAAATTGGTTTTGTTGCTGAGGGAAGTTATTTTCTCATAAGACAAGGAGACCGAGAGTAATTTGAGCATTGGTTAATTTAGCTACTCAAAGCTGGAAAAAGAGGAGCTTTTGGAGGAAGTTTACACTGAAACAAACTAACAAAATGAATAAACAAAAATGACTGAGAGAAAGGACAAGAAAGATGAGGAGCCAAAGATCAAGCAACTCAGAGAAGAGCTGAAGAAACTGAGAAGTATAGGGAGGGTGGGTAGTGGAACCACATCCTGGAGGATGAGGAGTTGAAGAAGAGTAGGATGCCCAGGCCAAACCAGTCTCAGTGGAAGAGATGATGAAGAAACAACTAGATTCTGCCAAACTGTAGCTTTTCACCAAAGAAGGGGACTTGGCCAGTTTGGTACCCCTAGAAGCCCAAATGGAACCTCAGAGGCACATGTTCAAGAAGCTAGAGAACTTGGAGACGTGGGCCCAAAGGGGCATTGCCAAGTTGTTGTGGAAGAGGCTTAAAGCTTGAATTCCACCTGGCAGGAGATTTATGACTTAAATACTTTATTAAGGAGCCCTGATGTTGCAATCATTAAATGCTTAGTTGCTAACTGAAAAGTCGTTGCTTCGAGCCCTCCAGGAAAAAGACCTCCAGGAAAAAGACCTGGTGATCTGCTCCTGTAAATATTTGTTTGTTGATAGGTGCCCTCAAGTAAGTTTCAACTCGTATTGACCCTATGTCCTACAACAGAGCAAAACAATGCCCAGTTCTGTGCCATCCTCACTATCGTTGTCTGAACTCATTGTTGCAGCCACTGTGCCAATCCATCTCCTTGAGGGTCTTCCTCTTTTTTGGTGAACCTCTACTTTACCAAGCATGATGTCCTTCTCCAGGGGCTGGTCCCTCCTGATAACATTTCCAAAGTACATGAGAGGAAGTCTTGCCATTCTTGCTTTCAAGAAGCATTCTGGCTGTATTTCTTCCAAGACGGATTTGTTCCTTTTTCTTACAGTCCATGATATATTCAGTATTCTTTGCCAACACCATAGTTCAAAGGCATCAATTCTTCTTCAGTCTTCCTTATGCACTGTCCAGCTTTTGCATGCATATCAGGTGACTGAAAATATCATGGATTGGATCAGGTGCACCTTAGTCCTCAAAGTGACATCTTTGCTTTTTAACACTTTAAAGAGATCTTCCGCAGCAAATTTGCCCAATGCAACGCATTATTTTATTTCTTGACTGCTGCTTTCATGGTGTTGGTTGTGGATCCAAGTTAAATGAAATCCTTGACAACTTCAATCTTGTCTCCTTTTACCATGATATTGCTCATTGATCCGGTTGTGAGGATTTTTACATTCTTTATGTTGAGGTGTAATCCATACTGAAGGCTGTGCTCTTTGATCTTCATCAGTAAGTGCTTCAAGCCCTCTTCAGTTTCAACAATTAAGGTTGTGTCATTTGCATAACACAAGTTGTTAATGAGTCTTCCTCCAATCCTGATGCCCCGTTCTTCTTCATATAGCTTGGCTTCTTGTATTATTTGCTAAGCATACACACTGAATAAGTTTGATGAAAGAATACAACCTTGATGCTGACCTTTCCTGATTTTAAACCAGGCAATATCCCCTTGCTGCGTTAAAATGACTGCCCCTTTGTCTATATACAGGTTCCACATAAGCACAATTAAGTGTTCTGGAATTCCAATTCTTTGAAATCTTATCCATAATTTGTTATGATTCACACAGTCAAATGCCTTTGCATAGCCAATAAAATACAAGTAAACATCTTTCTCGTATTCTCTGCTTCCAGCCAAGATCCATCTGACATCAGCAATGATATCCCTCATTCTGTGTCCTCTTCTGAATCTGTCTTGAATCTCTGGCAGTTCTCTGTCAACATACTGCTTCAGGAAACCCTGGTGGCATAGTGGTTAAGAGCTACAGCTGCTAACCAAGAGGTTGGCAGTTTGAATCCACCACTTGCTCCTTAGAAGTCGTATGGGACAGTTCTACTTCATCCTATAGGGTCGCTATGAGTTGGAATTGACCAGGCAGCAATAGGTTGGCTTTTTTGTTGTTGTACTGCTGCAACTGCTTTTGAATGATCTTCAGCAACATTTCACTTGCATGTGATATTAATGATGTCTTTTGATCACCTTCTTTGGAATGGACACAATGGATCTCTTCTGGTTGGTTGGCCAGGTAGCTGTCTTCTAAATTTCTTGGCATAGAGAAGTGAGCACCTCCAATGCTGAGACTTGTTTTTAGCCAATGCCTTCAATGCAGCTTGAACTTCATTGTTTAATACCATCAGCTCTCAATCATGTTACCTCCTGAAATGGTTGAACATAGACCAATTCTTTTTGGTAAACTGACTCTGCGTATTCTTTCCATGCCTCCTGCTTCATTCAATATTTTGCCCATAGAATCTTTCAAAATTGCCACTCAAGTGTTGAATTTTTTCTTCAGTTCTTTCAGCTTGAGAAATGCCTAGCATGGTCTTTCCTTTTGGTTTTCTAACTCCCGGTCTTTGCACATTTCATTATAATACTTTGTTTTCTTCTCAAGATGACCTTTGAAATAATCTGTTTAGCTCTTTTACTTCATTTCTTCCATTCGCTTTAGGTACTACGTTCAAGAGCAAGCTTCAGAGTCTGTTCTGAAATTCATTTTTCTCTTTTCTTTCTTTCCTTTTTAATGACCTTTTTCTTTCTTCATATGTGATGTCCTTGATGCCTTCCCACAACTCATCTGGTCTTTGGTCATCAGTGTTCAATGAGTCAAAACTATTGTTGGAATGGTCTCCAAATTCAGGTTGTATTTTTGGCTCTGTGGACTGGGTTTATTTTTCTTCAGCTTCAACTTAAAGTTGCATATGAGCAATTGATGATCTGTTCCACAGTCATTCCCTGGCCTTGTTCTGACTGATGACATTGAGCTTTTCCATCATCCCTTTCCACAAATGTATTCAATTTGATTCCTGTGTTTTCCATTTGGTGAAGTCCACGTGAATAGTCACCATTTATGTTGTTGCAAAAACATATTTGTGATGATGAAGTCACTGGTCTTGCAAAATTCTATTATGTGGTCTCTAGCATCATTTCTATCACCAAGGCCATATAACTCAACTATTATTCCCTCTCCTTTGTTTCCAACTTGTACATTCTAGTCACCACTAATTATCAATGCACCTCGATTGCATATTTGATCAATTTCAGGCTGCAGAAGTTGGTGAAAATCTTCAATTTACTCTCTGGCATTAGTAGTTGGTACGTAAATTTGTACAATAGTTGTATTAACTCATCTTCCCTGTAGGTGTATGGATATTATCCTATCACTGACAGTATTGTACTTCAGGCTAGTTCTTGATTTTTTTTTTTTTTTTTTGACAGTGAATGTGGCATCATTCCTCTTCAATTTGTCATCCCAGCAGAGTAGACCATATGATTGTCTGATTCCAATAGCCAATACAAGTCCTTTCAGCTTACTAATAATGCCTAGGATACTGACCTTTATGCATTCCATTTCATTTTTGACAACTTCCAATTTTCCTAGATTCATACTTCATATATTCCAAATTCTAATTATTAATGGACATTTGCAGCTGTTTGCTCTCATTTTGAGTAGTGCCATATCAGCAAATGAAGATCCTGAAAACTTGACTACATTCATGTAATTAAGGGTAACTTTAATTTTTTTTTTTACTTTGAGGAGGCAGCTGTTCCCCAGACATCTTCTGAGCGCCTTCCAACCTGAAGGGCTCTCCTTCTGGCGCTATATCCGGCTATGTTCTACTGCTATCTGTAAGGTTTTTATAAGCCACTTTTTTCAGAAGTAGACTGCCAGGTTCTTCTTCCTAGTCTGTCTTAGTCTGGAAGTTCTGCTGAAACCTGACCACCAAGGGTGACCGTGCTGGTATTTGAAATATCAGTGTCATAGCTTCCAGTATAACAGCAACACTCAAGCCACCACAGTATGAAAAACTGACAGATGTGTGGTGGCCTGAAAATATTACAGCCTAAGGAAGCCTAGAGGGCGGTTCTACTCTGTCCTATAGGGTCCTATAAGTTGAAATAGATTCAAATGCACACAACAACACAAAACACTTGATTGACTCGCCGTGGTATCATATCAGGCCTGTCTTATTGGTAGCCAGTCTTGGGCAGGGGTGAGCCAGAGAATGCCCAGTGTTGGAAGAAATGTTGGAAAAGAGGCAGTCTACCTCAGTACCTCCAGCACATGCCCATGCTGTCTCCACTGGTAGGACATTGCGTACTTCTCAAAATCAAACATCTGCATGCCCTTTTGACCTAGAATTTCCACAGATATATTTGCTCAAGTATACAAGAGCTTATTGAAAAGATGTTCACTGAATTGTTTATAAGGTCAAAATTTTTCAACAATACAAATGTCCTTTACTAATGAACTACTGTAATAAATGGGGGTACAGTCATCCTGTGAAATACTGTGTCTAATTTAAAAAAGAAGCAGAATTAAATATTCCAACATGGAGTAACTCCAAAAGCTTAATATCAAGTAAACAAAATAAGATGCAGAACAGTGCTTATATCTCTGACTGAAAAGGAGATTGTGTCTATATATCTCAGAATATCTCTGAATTGAACCTGAGAAACAGGAAATAACCCTTACTCTTGGAAAAATGAATACAGGTGCCTTTGTGTAGCTTGTGGAAAACTCAGTAAATCTCCTATCCAAAAAAAAAAAAAAAAAATGCAGAAAAAAGGAAAAGGCACAAAATTATACATCTTTCTGCTTTTCCATTCTCAGAACTTTAACTTTACATTTCAGTTTTTCCTTTCATTTCTGTAGAATGGTTTTAGCAACTTCAGACATCTCATCTTCATGCAACAATATCTAAAGTATTCGAGTGCTTTCTAGAACATATACAACTTTTAAAAACCCGTGCTATAGATATAAATTTTCATAGTCAAAAGCAATGTTTTGCAGAGTGTAAATAGATGATATGGCTAGTTGTGCTTTCTTAAAAATTCACTGTTATTGGTGTAGCTAATAAATTGGAGAGATACTTGTGACTGTTGCAGGTAACTACTGGATGAGACCGTCTTGGTGTGAAATTCAGGGGTGTTGGTAGAGACGGAGAGAGGAGAGAGATTCTGGCTATATTTTGAACATGTAAACAACTGACCTGGGAGAGTGGTTGAACACGTAGGGCTTCTCTCTCTCTCTCTGCCTGCCTGCCAGCCTGCCTGCCTAGAATCCGTACATGCAGATAAATTTACATAGGTGGAGGCAGGGATTATATAATGACCAGAAAAGAGAAACCAGGATTGATCCTGAAGTGTTTCAAAGTTTAAAGATCCAGTAAAGAATTACAGACTGAACAGGAGTGGCCAGTGATTTAGCATATCTGTCAAAATGCCACCTTCTCAATGTCTACCTTACTTCTTGGCACATAAAAGTTCATAATAAATGTTCCTTGGATTAAATATTTAATTAGTTAAATTTTAAAAAGTGTTTATAAAATTCATTTTTGTTCAAGCTCAAGGTTGATGAGCATATCATTAGTGCTATTATAGAATATCTCAGTTCTTTCAGAGAAACGTATTGAAACATTGCCAGTGTCAAAGAAAAAAGCCATGCTCCTTTCCCCCATAACCTTACTTAAGGATATTTTCCTACAGATGAAAATTAAAGAACCTAAGTCACAATATCAAATAAATATCTACATAACTTTGTGGTAATCTGTTTGATTAAAGCTTATATATCCATTTCAATGAAAATTTGAGAATACTTAAAAATGCACACATTTCCTTTGGCAGTAATATTAATAGAATACTGTATATACTTTGAAAGACATTTATATTAATGTGGCTTATATAAATTAAAACTAATGCATTAATAACATTATTTCCTTTGTAAATACTAGAGGCCTCGAAACTATCATTAAATCTCTATATTCCTTTTGCTATCCATGCGTTGTTTCCTGAATTTTTTTATATTACATTTTTGTTTCCTGAATTTAATGCACATACATAAAGATTAATTACTCTAAAACGGTATTAAAGCCCTCCAAAGAAACTGATATTATGTGTTTCCTCATTTCCATCATTGGAGACATTAATACAGTAGTGATTTTTGGGCATTGTAGTTAACATTTGCTTTTTCAGGTAGATAGACTGATGAATGTCTCGACTGTAGTTACAGATACATATCTATAAGCATATCATAGTTGATACTTCCCAAATATTCTCCAGAATCAGTCTATAGCTAGTCTTTTTAAAGTAATAAACAGCACCAAACTCTATGGCTTCAGAAAGTAGAGATAAAACTATAATTTTGCCTTCTGAACTGGGTTAACGATATGTTGCCACATCTAATGATTTTGCTTTAAATATACTCTATATGTATCTAGTCTTTTCTTTATTACTTTTGTAACAAATTGTTGCCTTCTCATTTATTTTATATAATTTATGTATTTTTTAATTTTATAGTGTTTTAGGTGAAACTTATAGTGCAAATTAGGTTTTCATACAAAAACTTACACACAAATTGTTTTACGGCATTGGTTGCAATCTCTGCAATGTGTCAGCATTCTCCCCCTTTCCACTCTGGCTTTCTTGTGTTCATTCATACAGTTTTTCTGTCCCTCCCTGACCTCTCGACTTTCCTTTTGGGTAGGTGGTACCCATTCACTCTAGAATATTAGATTGAATTAAGAAGCACATTCCTTACCTGTTATTGTTTGTTTTATAGGACTGTCTAATCTTTGGCTGAAAGGTGGACTTCCGGAATGGCTTCAGTTCTGAATTAGCAGGGTGTCCAGGGGCCATAATCTCAGGGGTTTCTCCAGGTCTCTGTCAGAACAGTAAGTCTGGTCTTTTTTTTTGTGATTTTGAATTTTGTTCTACAGTTTTCTCCTGCTCTGTCTAGGACCCTCTATTGTGATGCCTGTCAGTGATGGTAGCCAGGCAGTTCTGGGCCCAGACAGGTGGATGCTGTTGTTCATGTTGCCTATTAGTCTTTTAGACTGACATTTTCTTTGTGTCTTTTGTTTTTTTCACTCTCCTTTGCTCCGGATGGAATAGGACCAATAGATATATCTTAGATGGCTGCTCACAAGCTTTTAAGACCCCATATGCTGCTCACCAAAGTAGGATGTAGAACATTTTTTTTTTTTTTTGTGAACTATGTTATGCCAGTTTACCTAGATGTTCCCAAAAACCATGGTCACCAGCCCTCAGTCCCAGCAAATCGGTCCCTCAAGGTGTTTGGGTGTGGCTAGGCAGTTTCTGCAGCTTTGTCGCAGTCAAGTTGTGCTGACTTCCCCTATATTTGTGTGTTGCCTTTCCTTTCACTAAATTTTACACTCTTTTACTATCTAATTAGTGGTTTCCCCTCCCCAACCTTCCTCTCCATCATAACTATCAAAGATTGTTCTTTAATATGTATAAACCTGTCATGGATTGAATTGTGTCTCTCAAAAATATGTATCAACTTGATTAGGCCATGATTCCCAGTATTAAGTGGCTGTCCTCTATTTTGTGATTTTCCTATGTGTTATAAATCATAATCTCTGCCCGGTGGTTAAAGAGGATTAGGGTGAGATATAATACTCTTGCTCAGGTCACCCTGGGGTGTGGCCTGCACCTCCCTTTAGCTTACAAGAAATAAAAGGAAAGGGAAGCAAGCAGAGAGTTCAGAACCTCATACCACCAAGACAGCAGTTCCAGGAGCAGAGCATGTGCTTTGGACCCAGGGTTCCTGTGCAGAGAAGCTCCTAAGCCAGGGAAAGATTGATGACAAGAACCTTCCCCCAGAGCCCATAGAGAAAGCCTTCCCCTGGATCTGACACACTGAATTTGGATTTAGGAAACCCTGGTGGCGTAGTGGTTAAATGCTATGGCTGCTAACCAAAAGGTTGGCAGTTGAATCCTCCAGGCGCTCCTTGGAAACTCTGTGGGGCAGTTCTACCCTGTCCTACAGGGTCACTATGAGTCGGAATCGACTCAATGGCACTGGGTTTGGTTTTGGCTTAGACTGTAAGAGAATAAATTTCTCTTTGTTAAAGCCATCCACTTGTGATATTTCTGTTACAGCAGCACTAGATAACTAAGACAAAACCCTTTCTTGAATTTTTATAATAGTGGTCTCATACCATATTTTTCCTTTTGTGATTGACTTATTTCACTCAGCATAATGCGCTCCAGATTCATCCATGTTGTGCCATGTTTCATGGATTTGTCATTGTTCTTTATTATTGCATAGTATTCCACTGTGTTTATGTACCATAGTTTGCTTATCCATTCATCTGTTGATGGGCACTTATGTTGTTTCCACCTATTTGCTATTGTGAATAATGCTGCAATGAACATGAGTGTGCAAATGTCTATTTGTGCAACAGCTGTAGGATATATTCCTAGGAGTGGGATTGCTCGATTATATGGTATTTCTATTTCTAGCTTTTTAAGGAGATTCCACATGGTTTTTGCTAGTGATTTTACCATTTTACATTCCCACCAGCTGTGCATAAAAGTTCTAGTCTCCCCAAAACCTCTCCAACATTTGTTATTTTCTGTTTTTTTTTTTTTTTAATTTGTGCCAGAAATGTTGGGCTGAGATGGTATCTCACTGTAGTTCTCATTTCCATTTCTCTAATGGCTAAAGATTGCCAACATTTCCTCATGTGTCTGTTAGCCACCTAATGCCTTCTTGGGTGAAGTGCCTGTTCATATCATTTGCCCATTTTTAATCGGATTATTTGTCCTTTTGTTGTTGAAGTGTTGAAATATTTTATAGATTTTAGATATTAGAAACTTGTTGGATATATGGTAGCCAAATCTTTTTCCCAGTCTGTAGGTTCTCTTTTACTCTTTCGGTGAAGTCTTTTGATGAGCATTAAGTGTTTAATTTTTAGGAGCTCACAGTTATCTAGTTTATCTTCTGGTGTTTGTGCATTGTTTAGTTATGGTTTGTGTTCTATTTTTGCCATATTTTAGGACCCTAGCATTGTCCCTATTTTTTCTTCTATGATCTTTATCATTTTAGGTTTTATATTTAGGTCTTTGATCCATTTTGAATTAGGTTTTGTGTATGGTATGAGGTATGGAAGCTGTTTCATTTTTTGGCTGATAGACATCCAGTTTTGCCAGAACCATTTGTTAAAAAGACTGTCATTTCTCCACTTAAGGGATTTTGGTTCTTTGTCAAAGATCAGCCGACTGTAGTTGATTGGTTTTACGCCTGGGTTATGCATTCTGTTCCATTGGCCTATGTTTCTGTACCAAGCTGTTTTGACTACCATGGCTGGATAGTAGGTTCTGAAATCAGGTAGTTTGAGGCCTACTTTGTTCTTTTTCTTCAACAATGCTTTGCTTACCTGGGGCCTCTTTCCTTTCGGCATAAAGTTGGTGACTATTTTCTCCATCTCATTAAAGGATGTTGCTGGTACGTGGATCAGGATTGCATTGTATCTGTCGCTCCCTTTGGGTAGAATTGACATTTTCACAATGTTGAATTTTCCTATCCATGAGTATCATATGGTTTTCTGGTTATGTAGGTCTCTTTTGGTTTCTGTTTGTAATTTTATTTTGTATAGGTCTTTTACCTTCCTGGTTAGATTTATTCCAAAGTATTTTATCTTTTTAGGTGCTATTATAAATGGTATTGTTTTCTGTATTTTCCTTTTAGAAATTCTCTTAGTGTATAGGAATTCAACTGATTTTTGTATGTCGAGCTTATATCCTGCTACTCTGCTGAATCTTTCTATTAGTTCCAGTAGTTTTCTTGTGGAATCTTCAGGATTCTTTATGTATAGTATATCATCTGTGAATAGGGATAGTTTTACTTCTTCCTTTCCAATTTGTTTTCATTTTATTTCTTTTCCTTGCCTTGTTGCTCTAGCTAGGACTTCCAGAACAAGTCAAATAGGATTGGTGATAAAGGGCATCCTTGTCTTGTTTTCATTCTCGGGATGAATGTTTTCAGCCTCTCTCCATTGAGAGTGATTCTGGCTGTTGGTTTTGTATGGATACTGTTTGTTATGTTGAGGAATTTCTCTTCTACTCCTATCTTATTGAGAGTTTTTATCTGGAATGGGTATTGGAATTTATCAAATGTCTTTTCAATGTTGATTGAGATGACTATGTGATACTTTTTTTGTTCTATTTATGTGGTGGATTATTTTGATTGATTTTCTAATATTGAATCATTCTTGCACACCTAGTATGAATTCCGTTTGTTCATGGTGTGCTTTTTTTTTTTTTGATATGGTGCTAAATTATATTGGCTAGAATCTTTTTCAATAATGTTTGCATCTGTATTCTTAAGAGGTATTGGTCTATAACTTTCTTTTTTGTGTGTGTATTTGCCTGGGTTTGATATCAGGGCTATGGAGACTTCATAGAATGAACTTAGGTGTATGATTTCTTTTTCTATGCTTTGAAATAGTTTGAGAAGTAATGGTGGGATCTCTTCTCTCAAAATTTGGGAGAATTCTCCAGTGAAGATGTTGGGACAGGACTTTTTGGTGCTGTAAATTTCTTTTTTTTTTTTTTTTTAAATTTTTATTAAGCTTCAAGTGAACATTTACCATTCCAATCAGTCTGTCACATGTAGGTTTACATACATCTTACTCCCTTCTCCCACTTGCTCTCCCCCATTGAGTCAGTCCTTACAGTCTCTCGTTTCGTGCCAATTTTACCATCTTCCCTCTCTCTCTATCTTCCCATCCTCCCTCCAGTCAAGAGTTGCCAACACACTCTCCCGTGTCCACCTGATTTAATTAGCTCACTCTTCATCAGTATCTCTCTCCCCCCCACTGACCAGTCCTTTTCATGCCTGATGATTTGTCTTCGGGGATGGTTCCTGTCCTGTGCCATCAGAAGTTCTGGGGAGCATTGTCTCTGGGATTCCTCTAGTCGCAATCATACCATTAGGTGTGGTCTTTTAATGAGAATTTGGGGTCTGCATCCCATTGGTCTCCTGCTCCCTCAGGAGTTGTCTGTTGTGTTCCCTGACAGGGCAGACATCGATTGTGGCCGGGCACCAACTAGTTCTTCTGGTCTCAGGATAATGTAGGTCTCTGGTTCAAGTGGCCCTTTCTGTCTCTTGGGTTCTTAGTTGTCGTGTGACCTTGGTGTTCTTCCTTTGCCTTTGCTCCAGGTGGGTTGAGACCAATTAATGTATTTTAGATGGCCGCTTGTTGGCATTTAGGACCCCAGGTGCCACAATTCAAAGTGGGATGCAGAGTGTTTTCATAATAGAATTGTTTTGCCCATTGACTTAGAAGTCCCCTCAAACCAAGTTCCCCAGACCCCAGCCCCCTGCTTCGCTGACCTTTGAAGCTTTCATTTTATCCCGGAAACCTCTTTACTTTTAATCCAGTCCAATTAGGCTGACCTTCCTTGTTTTGAGTGTTGTCTTTCCCTTCACCCAAAGCAGTTCCCATCTACAGATTGATCAATAAAAAGCCCTCTCCCTCCCTCCCTCCCTCCCTCCCCACTTTGTAACCACATAAGTATGTGTTCTTCTCCGTTTTTTCTATTTCTCAAGATCTTATAATAGTGGTCTTATACAATATTTGTCCTTTTGCAACTGACTGATTTCGCTCAGCATAATGCCTTCCAGATTCCTCCATGTTATGAAATGTTTCAGAGATTCGTCACTGTTCTTTATCGATGCATAGTATTCCATTGTGTGAATATACCACAATTTATTTACCCATTCGTCCGTTGATGGACATCTTGGTTGCTTCCAGCTTTTTGCTATTGTAAACAGAGCTGCAATAAACATGGGTGTGCATATATCTGTTTGTGTGAAGGGTCTTGTATCTTTAGGGTATATTCCGAGGAGTGGGATTTCTGGGTTGTATGGTAGTTCTATTTCTAACTGTTTAAGATAACGCCAGATGGATTTCCAAAGTGGTTGTACCATTTTACAATCCCACCAGCAGTGTATGAGAGTTCCAGTCTCTCCGCAGCCTCTCCAACATTTATTATTTTGTGTTTTTTGAATTAATGCCAGTCTAGTTGGTGTCGGATGGAATCTCATCGTAGTTTTAATTTGCATTTCTCTAATGGCTAATGATCGAGAGCATTTTCTCATGTATCTGTTGGCTGCCTGAATATCTTCCTTAGTGAAATGTGTGTTCATATCCTTTGCCCACTTCTTGATTGGGTTGTTTGTCTTTTTGTGGTTGAGTTTTGACAGAGTCATGTAGATTTTAAATATCAGGCGCTGGTCTGAGATGTCATAGCTGAATATTCTTTCCCAGTCTGTAGGTGGTCTTTTTACTCTTTTGGTGAAGTCTTTAGATGAGCATAGGTGTTTGATTTTTAGGAGCTCCCAGTTATCTGGTTTCTCTTCATCATTTTTGGTAATGTTTTGTATTCTGTTTATGCCCTGTATTAGGGTTCCTAGGGTAGATCCTATTTTTTCTTCCATGATTTTTATCGTTTTAGTCTTTATGTTTAGGTCTTTGATCCACTTGGAGTTAGTTTTTGTGCATGGTGTGAGGTATGGGTCCTGTTTCATTCTTTTGCAAATGGATATCCAGGTATGCCAGCACCATTTGTTAAAAAGACTATCATTTCCCCAATTGACTGACACTGGTCCTTTGTCAAATATCAGCTGCTCATACATGGAGGGATTTATATCTGGATTCTCAATTCTGTTCCATTGGTCTATGTGCCTTTTGTTGTACCAGTACCAGGCTGTTTTGACTACTGTAGCTATATAATAGGTTCTGAAATCAGGTAGGGTGAGGCCTCCCACTTTCTTCTTCTTTTTCAGTAATGTTTTGCTTATCCGGGGGTTCTTTCCTTTCCATATGAAATTAGTGATTTGTTTCCCTATTCCCTTAAAGTATGACATTGGTATTTGGATTGGAAGTGCGTTGTATGTATAAATGGCTTTTGGTAGAATAGACATTTTTACTACGTTAAGTCTTCCTATCCATGAGCAGGGTATGTTTTTCCACTTAAGTGTGTCCTTTTGAATTTCTTGTAGCAGAGTTTTATAGTTTTCTTTGTATAGGTCTTTTACATCCTTGGTAAGATTTATTCCTAAGTATTTTATCTTCTTGGGGGCTACTGTGAATGGTATTGATTTGGTTATTTCCGCTTCGGTGTTCTTTTTGTTGATGTAGAGGAATCCAAGTGATTTTTGTATGTTTATTTTATAACCTGAGACTCTTCCAAACTCTTCTATTAGTTTCAGTAGTTTTCTGGAGGATTTCTTAGGGTTTTCCATGTGTACGATCATGTCATCTGCAAATAGTGATAGCTTTACTTCCTCCTTACCAATCTGGATAGCCTTTATTTCTTTGTCTAGCCTAATTGCCCTGGCTAGAACTTCAAGTACGATGTTGAATAAGAGCGGTGATAAAGGGCATCCTTGTCTGGTTCCCGTTCTCAAGGGAAATGCTTTCAGGTTCTCTCCATTTAGAGTGATATTGGCCGTTGGCTTTGCATAGATGCCCTTTATTATGTTGAGGAATTTTCCTTCAATTCCTATTTTGGTTAGAGTTTTTATCATAAATGGGTGTTGAACTTTGTCAAATGCCTTTTCTGAATCTATTGATAAGGTCATGTGGTTTTTATCTTTTGTTTTATTTATGTGATGGATTACATTAATGGTTTTTCTGATATTAAACTAGCCTTGCATACCTGGTATAAATCCCACTTGATCAGGGTGTATTATTTTTTTGATGTGTTGTTGGATTCTATTGGCTAGAATTTTGTTAAGGATTTTTGCATCTATGTTCATGAGGGATATAGGTCTAAAATTTTCTTTTTTTGTAATGTCTTTACCTGGTTTTGGTGTCAGGGAGATGGTAGCTTCATAGAATGAGTTGGGTAGTATTCTGTCTTTTTCTATACTTTGAAATACCTTCAATAGTAATGGTGTTAAGTCTTCTCTGAAGGTTTGGTAGAACTCTGCAGTGAAGCCATCTGGGCCAGGACTTTTTTTTGTTGGGAGTTTTTTGATTACCATTTCAATCTCTTTTTTTGTTTTGGGTCTATTTAGTTGTTCTACTTCTGAATGTGTTAGTTTAGGTAAGTAGTCTTGTTCCAAGAATTTATCCATTTCTTCTAGGTTTTCAAATTTGTTAGAGTACAATTTTATGTAGTAATCTGATATGATTCTTTTGATTTCATTTGGTTCTGTTGTGATGTGGTCCTTCTCGTTTCTTATTCGGGTTATTAGTTTCCTTTCCTGTTTTTCTTTAGTCCGTCTAGCCAATGGTTTATCAATTTTGTTAATTTTTTCAAAGAACCAGCTTTTGGCTTTGTTAATTCTTTCAATTGTTTTTCTGTTCTCTAATTCATTTAGTTCAGCTCTAATTTTTATTATTTGTTTTCTTCGGGTGCCTGATGGATTCTTTTGTTGCTCACTTTCTATTTGTTCAAGTTGTCGGGACAGTTCTCTGATTTTGGCTCTTTCTTCTTTTTGTATGTGTGCATTTATTGATATAAATTGGCCTCTGAGCACTGCCTTTGCTGTGTCCCAGAGGTTTTGATAGGAAGTATTTTCATTCTCGTTGCTTTCTAAGAATTTCCTTATTCCCTCCTTGATGTCTTCTATAACCCAGTCTTTTTTCAGTAGGGTATTGTTCATTTTCCAAGTATTTGATTTCTTTTCCCTAGTTTTTCTGTTATTGATTTCTAGCTTCATTGCCTTGTGGTCTGAGAAGATGCTTTGTAATATTTCGATGTTTTGGATTCTGGAAAGATTTGTTTTATGCCCTAATATGTGGTCTATTCTAGAGAATGTTCCATGTGCGCTAGAAAAAAAAGTATATTTTGCAGCAGTTGGGTGGAGAGTTCTGTATAAGTCAATGAGGTCAAGTTGGTTGATTGTTGTAAGTAGGTCTTCCGTGTCTCTATTGAGCTTCTTACTGGATGTCCTGTCCTTCTCCGAAAGTGGTGTGTTGAAGTCTCCTACTATATATGTGGAGGTGTCTATCTCACTTTTCAATTCTGTTAAAATTTGATTTATGTATCTTGCAGACCTGTCATTAGGTGCGTAAATATTTAATATGGTTATGTCTTCCTGATCAATTGTCCCTTTTATCATTATATAGTGTCCTTCTTTATCCTTTGTGGCGGATTTAAGTCTAAAGTCTATTTTGTCAGAAATTAATATTGCTACTCCTCTTCTTTTTTGCTTATTGTTTGCTTGATATATTTTTTTCCATCCTTTGAGTTTTAGTTTGTTTGTGTCTCTAAGTCTAAGGTGTGTCTCTTGTAGGCAGCATATAGATGGATCGTGTTTTTTTATCCAGTCCGTGACTCTCTGTCTCTTTATTGGTGCATTTAGTCCATTTACATTCAGCGTAATTATAGATAAATAAGTTTTTAGTGCTGTCATTTTGATGCCTTTTCATGTGTGTTGTTGGCCATTTCATTTTTCCACATGCTTTTTTGTGCTGAGACGTTTTTCTTAGTAGATTGTGAGATCCTCATTTTCATAATGTTTAACTTTGTGTTTATTGAGTCGTTACGTTTTTCTTGGCTTTTTTCTTGAGTTATGGGATTGATATTCCTTTTTGTGGTTACCGTTTTATTTACCCCTATTTTTCTAAGTAAAACCCTAACTTGTATCCTTCTATTTCACCTTGTATCACTCTCCATCTGGCAGTTCAATGCCTCCTATATTTAGTCCCTCTTTTTGATTATTTTGATCGTTTATCTATTGATTTCCATGATTTCCTGTTGTGTGTATTATTTTGTTTATTTATTTATTTTTTAGAATTAGTCTTAATTTGTTTGTTTTTGTGCTTTCCCTGTTTGAGTTGCGTTGATATCAGGACGTTCTGTTTTGTGACCTTGTATTGTGCTGGTACCTGATATTATTGGTCATCCGGCCAAACAATCTCCTTTAGCATTTCTTGCAGTCTTGGTTTAGTTTTTGCAAATTCTCTAAACTTGTGTTTATCTGTAAATATCTTAATTTCTCCTTCATATTTCAGAGAGAGTTTTGCTGGATATATGATCCTTGGTTGGCAGTTTTTCTCGTTCAGTGCTCTGTATATGTCATCCCATTCCCTTCTTGCCTGCATGGTTTCTGCTGAGTAGTCTGAACTTATTCTTATTGATTCTCCCTTGAAGGAAACCTTTCTTTTCTCCCTGGCTGCTTTTAAAATTTTCTGTTTGTCTTTGGTTTTGGCAAGTTTGATGATGATATGTCTTGGTGTTTTTCTTTTTGGATCAATCTTAAATGGGGTTCGATGAGCATCTTAGATAGATATCCTTTCGTCTTTCATGATGTCAGGGAAGTTTTGTGTCAGGAGTTCTTCAACTATCTTCTCTGTGTTTTCTGTCCCCCCTCCCTGTTCTGGGACTCCAATCACTCGCAAGTTATCCTTCTTGATAGAGTCCCACATGATTCTTAGGGTTTGTTCATTTTTTTTAATTCTTTTATCTGATTTTTTTTCAGCTATGTTGGTGTTGTTTCCCTGGTCCTCCAGAAGTCCCAGTCTACATTCTAATTGCTCGAGTCTGCTCCTCTGACTTTCTATTGCGTTGTCAAATTCTGTAATTTTATTGTTAATCTTTTGGATTTCTACATGCTGTCTCTCTATGGATTCTTGCAACTTGTTAATTTTTCCACTATGTTCTTGAATAATCTTTTTGAGTTCTTCAACAGTTTTATCAGTGTGTTCCTTGGCTTTTTCTGCATTTATCCTAATTTCATTTGTGATATCTTTAAGCATTCTGTAAATTAGTTTTTTATATTCTGTATCTGATAATTCCAGGATTGTATCTTCATTTGGGAAACATTTTGATTCTTTTGTTTGGGGGGTTGGAGAAGCTGTCATGGTCTGTTTCTTTATGTGGTTTGATATGGACTGCTGTCTCCGAGCCATCACTGGGAAACTAGATTTTCCAAGTAGTCGGCTGGTGCGCTGGCTCCTAGTTCTGAAAACAGTCGCTGTCTGCCCGTATTTGTTCGTTTTCCGTCTCTAAGTCTGTGCTTATTGTTCAGAGTTCGTAGATTGTTATGTATGTGATCGATTTCCTTGTTTTTCCGAGTCTTTGTTGCAAGAGGGATCCGCGGTAGCGTCCACCTAGTCCGCCATCTTGGCCCCGGATCTGTAAATTTCTTAAATACCTCTTCAATCTTCTCTTTTTATGGGTCTGTTCAGATTTTCTACCTCAGTTCGTGTTAGTTTAGGCAGGTAGGTAGTGAGTTTAAAGAAAGTTGTATGATTTCCTCTACGTTCTCAAATTTGTTGGAGTAAACTTTTTCATAGTATTCTGTTATGATCCTTTTTATTTCAGTTGGACCTGTTGTAATGTCCCCCATCTGGTTTATTTGGGTTATTTACCTCCTCTTCTGTTTTTCTTTTGTCAGTTTGGCCAATAGTTTGTCAATTTTGTTGACTGTTCAAAAGAACAAACTTTTATTCTTGTTGATCCTTTCTATTGTTTTTCTTTCCTCTGTTTCATTTATTTCTGCTGTAATATTTACTATTTCCTTTCTTCTGGTGTCAGTGGGCTCCTTTTTTTGTTCCCTTTTTTTTTGAGTTGTAGGGCTAACATTTTGATTTTTGGCCTGTTCTTTTTTGGTGCATATGTTTATTACTATAAATTGACCTCTGAGCACTGCCTTGCTGTGTCTCAAAGGTTTTGTATGATGTATTTTCATTCTCAATTGATTCTAGGAAATTGTGATTCCCCCCATTCTAGGAAATTGTGATTCCCTCCTTGATTTCTTCCATTTCCTAGATTTTTTTTTTAAGCAAGGTGTTATTCAGTTTTCATGTACTTTTTTTTCTTCCTTTTCCTATAATTGATTTATACTTTTATGACATTATGATCAGAGACAATTCTTTGTATTATTTTGATGTTTGGATTTTACTGAGGGTTGCTTTGTGGTCTAAAATGTAATCTCTTATGGAAAATGTTCCATGTGTGGGGGGAAAGATTGTATACTTTGCTGCTGTTGGGTGGAGTGTTCTGTGTATATCTATGAGGTCAAGTTTGTTGATTTTGGCCTTTGGATCTTCTGTATCTTTGTTGAGTTTCTTTCTAGATGTTTTTTGTCCTTTACCAAAAGTGGTATGTTGAAATTTCCAACTATTTTTGTTAAACTGTCTATTTCTCTTTTCAGTGCTGGTAGAATTTGTTTTATGTATTTTGAGCTTTGTCTTCGGGTGTGTAGATATTTACTAAGGTTAAATCTTCATGGTGGTTTGTTGCTTTAATCAGTATATAATGCCCTTCCTTGCCTTTTATGGTAGGCTCCTTTTAAAATCTATTTTACCTGAGATTAGTATTGCCACTCCTGCTATTTCTTGGTTACTGTTTGCTCAATTTTTTTTCCTCGCCTTTGACTTTTAATATACTTATGTCTTTGTGTCAAAGGTTTGTCTTTCGTAGACTGTATATTCATAGGTCATACTTTTTTTTTATCCATTCTGCCACTCTTTATCCCTTTACAGGTGCTTTTAAGTACTTACATTCAGTGTGATTATTGATATGTATGAGTTTATTTCTGTCATAGTGTTGCTGTTTTCTTGTGCTGACAGTTCATTGTTCCTCTTGCTGTTCTGTGCCGAGTTACTTTTCTTTGTGGATTTTCTTTTCTTTTCTTTTGTTATTATAGATTTTGTGTTTACTGAGTCTTTATGTTTTTCTTCTTTTTTATTTTGATGAGTAGGTTTACTTTCTTTGTGGTTACTTTGAAATTTAACTTTATCTTCCTAAATTTGAAACAGCCTTTTATTATTTGATATTGCCTTGACCACTTCTCCATTTGAAAGTTCTATACCTATGCCACTTGCTCTCCCTTTTATTGTTTTGACATTTCTCCCTTTTATTGTTTTGACATTTTTGTCATTTATAGATTGACGTTTTTGTCATTTATAGATTGACATCTTTGTTTTCCAAAGCCTCTTAGCTTTGCTCTGTTATTGAGAGCTCTTTCCCTAGGTCGTTATCTAGCTGATGCTTTCCTGTGTCCCAGACTCTGGTTGTTACCTGTTGTTGTTAGTTCTCTAACCAAAGGACTCCCTTCAATGTTTCTTGTAAGTTTGGTTTGGTTTTTGCAAATTCTCTCAATTCCTATTTATCTGGAAATATATTAATTTTGCCATTGTATTTGAGAGTTTTGTATGATATATTATTCTTCGTTGGCAGTTTGTTGTTTTTATTCTTCACTTGGAAGTTTACAGAACAAATTAATTTCCCATTTGATATTTTGTACATAAAGTATTTCATGACCAGGGTGCATCTCCCACAATGTGTCAGCACTCTCCCCATTTTTGTCCTGATTTCCCTATTTTCTTTCATCCTGATTATCCCTTTTTGGCTTGTCATTTTATAATTGATTGTTCTAGGGAGTACAATTCTCTTTGGTGTTATTGTTTATCTTATGAGCTTATCTATTGTTTGCCTGTGAGGTGGTCTCCAGGAATGCCTTCATTTCCAGGTCAGAAGGATGTCTTAGGGCCATAGTTCAGGGAGTTCCTCTAGTCTCTGTCAAATCAGCAAGCCTAGTCTTTCTTTGTGAATTTGATTTTATTTTTCTACAGTTTGCTCTGTGCAGGACCCTTTGTTCTGATTCTAGTCGGAGCACTTGGTAGTGGTAGCCGGACACCATCTAGTTCTGGTCTCAGGGTTGTGTAGGCTGTGATCCATGTTGTTCTTTAGTCCTTTGGACTCATTGCTTCCTTGAGCCTTTGGCCTCCTTCACAGTTCCTCACTCTTGACAGGAAGAGACAAATAGTTGTATCTTAAAGGGCTGCTAGCAAGCCTTTAAGTCCCCAGATGCTAATCACCAAAGTAGTATGCAGAATATTTTTTTTATGTACTGTGTTGTGCCAGTTGACATAGAAGTCCCCTGAGTCTATTTGTCTTCTAGCCTAGGAGCTTCATCCAGTGAGATGTTTTGTTATGTCTAAGAGCTTTCCCTGACTTTACCCCTGTGTGTTCTATAGGAGCCACACCTACAATCATATATGTAGAAATACCTACCATCAAACCTATATTTGCCAGTGGGTATGTTTCCTTACATCCTCCCACACTTCTTGGCATATCTTCTATCACAGATTGAATTGTGCCCCCCAAAATATCTGTCAACTTGGCTCGTTCATGATTCCCAGTATTGTGTGATTGTCCACCATTCTGATGTTTGATGAAATTTTCCTATGTGTTGTAAATCCTATTACTATGATGTAATGAGATGGATTAATGGCAGTTATACTGATAAAATCTATAAGATTAGATAGTGTCTTAAGCTCATCTCTTTTGAGGTATAAAAGAGAGAAGCCAGCAGAGAGATATGGGGCAGGAGGGGAATGGCAGTGAAGGTGGCAGCAGGCCTGTTTGCCAGGGATACTCTAGGCACAGTGGTGCAGTGGGGGCTGAAGGAAAGGAGGGGAAGGTGGGATTTGTGGCTAGGTAGGATGGAGAAGGAAAAGAAAAAAGAGAGAAAGAAAAAAAATGGGTAACTTGGTGGCAGCCAGTGGGTGGGGACAGGGAGGACCTGAGGGCCAGCAGGAAGAGGGGGTGGTGTATGAGAATAGGTGAGAGGGATAAATAAAAATGAAAAATCAAATAAATGGCATGTTGGGGCCAGCAGATGGGGTTGGGATGAATCTGGGCCTCCTGTGGGCCAGTATGCTGGTGATGCTAATGGTGGTACAATGGGATCAAGTGAGTGGGGGTGGGTGGATCCAGGACAAAAGCGGGCCTGTGGCTGTCTAGCCACAGTGGTGTGGCAGGGACTAGTGGGAAGGGGGGGATGTCGCATACAGGGCTAGGTGGGAGAGAGAAAGAAAAGGAAGAAAGAGAATAAGAAAGGAAAAAAATTAAGGAAGTGTAATGGGGAACTGTGAGTGGGAACTAGGGGCAGAGAGAACAGAGGATAAGTGGTGTACAAAGCTAGGTGGGGGGGAGGAAGAAAAGAAGGAAAAGAAAGAAAAAATGACAGAATGGTGGGGGTCTGTGGGGGGGGGTGCAGATCCAGGGTCACTGTGGGCCAGTGGCTCTCTAGCTGCAGTGGTGCATTAGTGACCAGCAGGAAGAAGGGGAGGTGGTGTAGGGAGCTATGTGGGAGGCAGAAAGAAGAGGAAAAAAGAAAGAAAAAATAGGAAAGAAAAAAATGGTGGTGTGGCAGGAGCCAGCAGGAATGGGGCAGTGGTAGTATCCCGGGCTAGATAGGAGGGAAAAAGAAAAGAAAGAAAGAAAAAAAAAATGAAGGAAAAAAAAAAAAAGCCACACAGTGGGAGGGGGTGGGGAGCACCTGGAGGTTGAGAGTGTGGCTAGTATTGCTGACCCCGGTCGTGAGAGCTGCTAGATTGGTGTGGGGTTGGGAGGTTCTTGCTTCTACTCACCAGAAGGGTGAGGGGTGGGAAAGCATGTTCCTCTGGTTACTGGGTGTTCTGTCTTCTGTTGGGAGCTATGGTGCCTTGCTGGTTCACCCTCTAATAAAATATTTTACTGGTTTAATTTTCATTATTTCTCAGGTAACAAATTTTGCCCTCCTCATATTTAAGATGTTCTGCTTTATATAATATTTTAGTGTTTGAATTTCTCTTTTATATGTATTCATCCCTATGTTGGGATTTTTATTTTGGTGTAGCACCATGTATTATAGGTGTATTTTTTTTTTTTCAGTTGCTATCCACTTACTCCAAGGACAATACTCTTTGAATTGTTTGCTCAGTTTAAGATTCTTTTAATTTTTAAATATATTATCCTCGATTTATATTTTACATTATTCTAATGATTTATTTCTGAGTTCTATGTCCCTTCAGTATAAATTTAATTATTTCTGATAAATCATAAGCTGTAATATCTAGTAAGATCTTTTCTTCTTCATTTCTATTCTTTTTATTTAAGGATATATTAGTCTTACTCATTTATTTTTTAAATGAATTTTAGAATAATTTTGTCAGTTTTCATGAAGTGTCTCATTAGGCTTTTAATTGGAAATGCATTAAATCTGTCACTTAACTTAGAGTTGTCAGGTCTTCAAGTATTTTTGTCATGTTATAATCGGACAATCATGGATTTTTAGGCCTGCAAGAGACCATGAAGAGGCATCTGACTACTTAATGCTTGAATCCTCTCACTGTCTTTCTAGTCAGAGTTATACCCAAATCATGCTTTATAACAACATGGTAAGTGTAGTGTTTTTTGTTGTGCTTGTTTGTTTTCTTTTGTTTTTAATGATAAATTTCTCAAATGACACAATACAATGGGAGGCCAGGGCAGAGGAGACAGAATATAGAGGAGGAGGCATACAAATCGGTCTTAAAAAAAAAAACAAAACAATTTGCCATTGAGTCGATTCCGACTCATAGTGATCCTATAGGACAGAATAGAACTGTCCTATAGGGTTTCCAAGGAGAGGCTGGCGGATTTGAACTGCCAACCTTTTGGTTAGCTGCCGTAGCTCTTAACCACTGCCTCACCAGGTCTCCCTATAGTTAAGTAAAACTAAAGAGAATGCTTACTTTACACAAATAAAATCTTGTAAAAACGTGTAATTTAAAATAAATAGTATGCCTAGAAAACTTTTAAAATCTCAGTATAGTTGAATGCAAAAGTTTTAATTGGCTACAAATTAGAATTCTGATTAAAATTTTAAATTCTGTGTCAATTTCCACACAATTCTGTGGAGAGTGTTGACTACTGTATACCTAAAACCATCTCAGGACTCTGGAGGACAGTGCCAAGACGTTCTCTATGGAGCTAAACTTTGTTTTCTAGCCCCTTTCCCTGCACTGGTGTGATAATAATACACCATCTTTCTGTTTTCCTAATGTATCCTCCCACTTGTCACAGTAATGTCTCTACTGAGGTTCATTTGCATTCATCCTCTGTCACCCTACTCCACTTCTTTTCTCTCAGAGTGGCCAACCAAATGACATTGAACTACATTGTTGCATCCTTGAAATAGTGTCTGCTTTGTTACAGGCATCATTCATTAAATTGTTTCCCATTAGTTTTGATATTCTTCTGTTGCATTGCTAAGTATATGCGAACAATAGTTTTTGCTTATCGTGTTTTAGAATCAGAGCTATATTTAAATTGAATAATGAGATATGAGGCTTTGGTTTTGATTTTCAGGATTTTTTTAATTAGAATTTTGAAATAGCTTACTTAATAAATTAATACTTAATACTACCTCTTCATAATTCTTTGAAAAATCCCTCAAATTTTAAAATATACTTGAGATTTAAATATTTTTATCTTACTATAAAAATCGTAATTCTTGTAATTTTAAAGTTTTGTTTAATATTTTAGCTTCTCTAGAATTAGTTTTATATTTCTTATATTTGTCTTTTTATGTTTTTTGTATCATGTTCACTGTGCCTTCTATATTTGATAATATTTTCAAAATCTTATTCTTCCTTTCTTTATAAATTGAATTGTTTTCATTTTATTATTTTATAATCATTAAAAATATTATTCTCATAATTGGTTTTAGTATTTATGAACTGATAAGTAGTGATGTCATAAGTATTGTTGTCTCATATGTTATTATTGTGTTACTCTTACATTCTTGATTTTTGCTTCACCAATTGTCACTAATATGAACATTTAAGCTCAGAAGGTTGGGAAACTTTTTTGCCAGTAAGCATTAATTAATAAGTAACTAATTATTAATTTTATTAATGGATGTTATTTAATTTAATGTTTAATGTTATAATTAAATGTTATTTAATTTTAATTTTAATGATACTTAACTGAACAATACACAATACTTAATGATTGTTAGTTGTTGATTATTAATTGTTATGATAAATTATTAATAGTTTTGAAAGTTTTTAGCATACATTTTTATTGATAAATTTTTTTTAATTTTTATAACTATTCCATTTGCATTTATGGAAAATTACATAATTTACTGTTTAATCTTTGCCAAGTATTTAGTAATTGTATCTACTTAAAAATATTGATATTTGTTTTATTTATTTTTATTTTCTACTTAATGTATTCCATAATAATAATTCCGTAATTATTTCATACTAAATTTTTATATCTTTACATATACTCACATAATTTTAAGAATTTCTATTTGTTCTATTTCATTACTATGCTTGATTGGCATTTTATATTAGGTATTATAGAGTGTTTTCACTGAGTCACAGCATAGATGATCTAACTCACCTTCCTCTAATTTACCATGTTTTAAGGAATTAAAACAAAGAAGCCATTTCTTACAATCCATGTGGGAAAACAGTTTGGGACTAATGAAATAAGTGTATAAATCACAGTATGAAACAGAAATTTTGAAAAAGATCAATACTTAGTCTACCAGAAGCACCTCTGAACATAATCCCTATACTCCATATTGATGGCTGCAACCCTCACAGCTTCCACCTGGGCTACAGTACCACTGCGGGGTAGACAGCTATGAATTTGTCAGCCTGTCGCCCTTTGCGCATCCTTCCTTCTTCCAGTGGCATCAGTCTCTTCTAAGCTCCCTACATGAAAATGGCTCTTTGGCCACTATATCCATGAAAACTGCTATATTCTTTCAGACTTTACTCGGTAGACTCCATAAATTGCCTTATTTTTTAACAACTCCTCTAAGTTCAGTCAATCAGGGTATCTAACTCAAGCTAAGAAATCAGAGCCCTGCCCTGGGACTGTGGAACATGAGATCAGAAATAATAAGTCTCTTTTCTTTTCTGTCATAAAAATCATTAATTATGAAGTACACAGTAACTACACACAACCATCATTTTAGCCGTGTAGAGGTGGTTCATATTAGAGAAAAAAGACTAGAAGGAATCAGCAGTATGCGGTAACAAGGCAGTCCTGGCAGCATCCCATCCCTGATTTTCAGTTGCCGCCGCAGCTCATCTACATCCTTTCCTTTCGTGAAGTTACATGGGCCTCCATCCACAGTCGCTTATTTTGCCTAGGCTAGCTCAAGTTGCATTTTATTTATGTCCAGTAAAAAAAAAAAAAAAACAACAACAACTAATTATTATCCATATCTTATTTTCCCATTGTATTCTTCCTTTTGTCAATTCATAGTAAAATACAAATCTTTAAAAAAAAAAAAGTCCATGAGCTTAATTCCTGTCCCGTCCCTCTTGAGGGTAGGCTAGACTTAGTGACTGACTTCAACAAAATACAGTATAGGAAACAATGGTAACTTTACTGCAGACCATCCTGGCAAATGCTACCTTAACTAAGTAATGGAGGTAAACATCACCAGTGATGTCATACAAATATTGTGTACCCCCGATACAATGAAACAAGAAGGGCAATTTGCCTTTGTCATATTCTTTCCCAAACTCCTCAATACTACCCTGATTATGAGGAAAACATCAGACAATCCCATATTGGGGAATACCTGGAAGGCACTCCCTATACATGAACAACAAGGAGAGAGTTAGAAACTGTCACAGATCAGTGGACACTAAATGCAACCAAATGCACTATAGTACTCTAGATTGGATCCCGGAAAAGTGAAAGGGCATTAATGGAAAACTGGCCATTGTGGATTGAATAGTGTTCCCTAAAAATATGTGTTTTAAATCCTAACTCTTACATCCAGGGTTAAAATCCCATTTGGGAATTTTTTTTTTCTTTTTTATATTAATGAAGCAGTATTAATGTAGGGTATGTCCTAAGTCAATCTATTTTGAAATATAAAAGAGCAGATTAAGAAAGCAAGCACAAATGGAAGGGAAGAAAACCCCATATCAGTACCAAGGAACCAAGGAATAAAAGCTAAGAAAAGACAAGGACCTTCCCTCAAGGTGGGGACAGAGAGAGAGCCTTTGCCTAAAGCCGGCACCCTGAATTCAAAGTCTTAGTTTTCTAAACTGTGAAAAAGTAAATTTCTCTTCATTAAAACCTCTCATAGTATTTCTGTTATAGCAGCACTAGGTAACTAAGACATTGGTGAAGTTCAAACAATGTCTAGAGCTTAGTTAGTAGTAACATACAAGTCAGATTTCTCGGTTTCGACAAGCACACCATGATAAGGAAGTATAGGTAATGGGGTAGTAGAGAAGACTGGGCCAGGAGTATGTCGGAGCTCTCTATACTAGCTTGCCAAAATTTTTTATAAATATAAAATTAGTGGAAAATAAAAGTGAAATTTAAAACTACCTGTAAAAATTATGAAAAAAGTTCGTAACAATAATTTTTGACAGATTTTAAAAAAGAAACTCACCTGCAAATCACATGCTTTGAGTATCCATATTCATTTTTAATCCTGTGGTTTCCATGTTTCTGAATTAGTTACCGTCATTAGGCTGTTTACTTAGATAAATGCCTTTAATTATGTAACTTTGTTTAGCAAAATTACATCAAGAAAAATATATACTTTTTTTAAAGAGATTGTAGTAGATCACTAAAACGCTATAGAAAAGAAAAAAAAATCCACTACCATTCTGTCAGTTTGTCATACCGTTGTGGCTTGTGTGTCGTGATAATATTGGAAGCTATGCCACCAGTATTTCTAATACTAGTAAGGTCATCCATGATGGGCAGGGTATAGCAGAGCTTCTAGGCTAAGACAGACTAGGAAGAAAGGCCTGGTGATCTGCTCTCAAAAAAATAGCTATTGAAAACCCTATGGATCACACAATATTTTCTGAGATTTTGACTTGCTTATTTTTGACCATCAGGAGGGACTGTGGCTGGAATTGGATATCCTGTTTGGTAAAGTAGAAGGCCTGCAAAGGCAAAGGCAACCATAATGAGATGGACTGACACAGTGGCTGCAACAACAGACTCAAACATTCCAACGATCATGAAGATGACACAGGACCAGGCAAGAGTTTTTATAAGTTGTACATGGGGTTGCCATGAGTCAGAGATGACTTGATAACGAGTAACAACAGCAACGATAGAAAGAACATTATATCTATATGTATGTGTATATGTACATGGAAACCCTGGTGGCATACTGGTTAAGTGCTACAGCTGCTAACCAAAAAGTCAGTGGTTCGAATCCACCAGGCACTCCTAGGAAACTGTGGAAAAGCAGTTCTACTCTGTCCTATAGGGATAATATATATATATATATAAAATGTATAAAATATATATATATAAGTTACTTTTAATCTCAGTCCTATTCCTTAGGGCCATGCTGTTGTAAATCACCACTTCTGATGTTAGAGCTAAGAACCTTCTGAGGCTCAGCTTAAGGAAACTTGCGTTAACATATACCAGAGACATAAAAGAAAATGCCAAAACAGGAAAATCGGCCACTTTTCCAGCTCACTCATTTGTTAAGCAGAAAGGTATTACATGCCTGCTAGTCAGGGTTCCAGGAGCTAAGAAATGGATGAACAGTACAAATTGTCAACCTTATGGAGCTTACATGTAAGTGGCAGGGAAAGTAAACAAGCAAACAAATGGATTCTTAGCAGAGTTTTAGGTTATGATTACTGCTTTTAAAATAGGGTAAGCACAAGGAGCGTGTTGCACTGCATAGCAGCCCTGAGATCTCCGTGGCCAGGTGTGTAAGGTTCCAGCTCAGCTATCTGCCTTAACTATGCATGAGGATATTAAGCTCACACTGACATTAAGATATGCAGAGCTGACCCAGTTTTAAGAATTAGGTACAGGAGTATAATGAAACCCAAATAGAAAGAATATTCAGCTTCAGGGAGACTGTCAGCTTGAGAAGTTAGAACACAGGAGAAGCCTCTGGAAGCTACTCTCAGAGCTGAGCTCAAGAGAGCTCACCCTCATGAGGAGAGCTTGTTACGTCAATGTAACAAGACAGAAATGGACACTGAACAATGTCCAGTCTCAAAGTTGACTGCAGTCCTCTAATTCTATTTAGATAGCCATATATTTGGATACCTACCCTTGTAAAGTTCATAGCTTACACATACCCCCACAAGATTCCCAGCCAGTCATTTCAAATTTAGGACACTGGCCACAGATAAGAGTTGAAACAAGAGACCCTTTAGAGCATTGCAGATAGTGTGGAAGTAAAAAGAGCTTTGTTTTTGTTGGTGGAAGTAAGAGGAGCAGGCCATAAAACAAATGTAATAATCACTGTAGGTGCTTATGTATTTTGTTTGTTTTGTTAAGTTTTTCTTTTTGTTATTCTTCTTTGTCCTAGATATTGATTCCCTTTTTGTTATTTTAGCTTCAGATCACTGATCTTTGCCAACAGCTTGTATTGTCTGTAACTCTAAAAATCAGGAGAAATATTTCCAGGGATTGGTTATTACAGGAAAAGAACTAAAAAATGCTACTTTCAACCTTCACCAGGAAAACCTGAGATCTATAAAGACAGGAACATATTTGTAGAGTTTCTTCCCCTATGTATAAAAAGTAGGAGCTGGCACATTCTGCCTTTTTATTAAAAATAATGACAAGCCCAATGCCACCAGTAAATCAAATTCAGCAGATTATTATTCCTTTACTGGTTTGGATTGGGTTGACCTTCCTAGCCTTTGCCCTTGCACCTAGTGGCAGACATGTGTCAGAGGGGTGGCTAAGGTCAACGTTCCAGTCTGGAAATCAAGTACTAGTGTTCTTTCTCTGGGAAGCTAGTAATTTCTTATGGGGCTCAGACTTACCACACTGGCTCCAGGAGACCTATGCTCCAACAAACCAACGTTATCAGTGATGATTTAGCATCACTCCATACTGTCTCAATCTGAATGAATTTTTGGCAAAGTGACTGCATGTCGATGAGCTTGTGATATCTGGATTTCTGTAAATAAACAGTACAGCAATATAAAGAAACAAATCGAAATGGTTTTAATTGATGTGCTCAAGTGTGGGAATGATTGAATAGAAGTTGGAAATTCCTCTGCCATGATGTATTTGAATAAATCTCCCTGAAATTTCATCTACATTTTTTCCCAAGCCATTTCCACTAAAATTCCTAAATGAAAAGAAATAGTCTTTCATTGACTTTCAAATTTTGAGTTTTTCCCCTAAGTCGTTAGTGATATTTATAACATCACTGCAAATAATCATTGATTGAATGCCCACATTAGGCCAGCAACTTAATAATATGCTTTATGTACGAGATTTGTATTATTCAGTTGGGAAAAATTTGGAGCCTAAAGTAGGATTTAGGCTTGTCTTAATTCATGTATGAGTTTCAGCTGGAAATTAATTTTGACTAAAACTTTTCACTGTAAGGTGTTTGTTTTGGTAGTTTGGTTTTGTGTTATTTAGTATCTTGATGAAGATAGGAATGGAATGGGTAGGCAATGTGAGCTTTGTCTCAGAAGTTTGATCCTCAGACCAACCCTACTAAGAGGGTCTTCAAAGAAACGTTGAACAATTTGGTTATATAGAGCCTCTGGGAAACTCAAGTATATTATGGCTGCATTGCATAAAAAGAACATTCACTAAAAAAAATTAGCACATTCAGAGTTACAACGTAATTCACAATATATATCAAAAGATTGATATCAAATAAAAAAAAAGATATCAAATAGACCACCTTAAAGTAAGTTATAAGTCGGTAACAACAACAACAAAGATAACTAGTAAAGTAAAACACATTTGAATAATACATGTATTAAGGAAGAAATCAAAATTGAAAATAGGATATATTTATAACTGCTTTCATGTTAAAAATTTTTGCTGAGTGTAGGTAAATTCATAGTGTACATTATTTGATGATTGTCTGAAAAACTGAGGCAGACATTCATCACAAAGAAATTTCCAAGAAAATAGTGGAAAAAAATAAAGAGTAGAAACCACTATTTTATTATCATTATTATTTCTAATAGAATTTTAGAACTCTAGCAAGAGTGAAGCAAGCAAGCAAGAAGGATGCAAAAATAATATTAGAGATCTCAGGTAGTCAAACCCTTTGCAAATAAAAGCTTTGTGAATTATGTTTGACCAGTAAATCTCAGAGCAGACAAAATGGACAATGTTTAGAAAAATATACTAACCAAAAATAATGCAGCAGGAAAATAAAATTTGAATAGTAGTTTAATGGCTTTTAAAATAGAATCACTATTTAAAGTGTTTTCAGAAAAATTAATTCCAGACTGAAGTAGTTTGCCAGCCACTTCCACAATACATTCAAGATAGAAAAGATTCAAAGCTCACACAAAATATTTTCAGTACAGTAAGTCCCTAGGTTACAAACATCAAATTTACAGGCAAACTCACCTTGTCCTTTAAAGTTATGTAAATTTGCCCTCAATTTGTGAGTCTTGAATCAACCCTTATTTGCAAACAAATTCTTCATCACAATCACTTCTGCTTACTGCATGTGCAGTTTTTCAATTATTGAAAAGGTTTTGACCCTTGCACTAAAATAAGGCTAAATAAGAATCGTGTACACTTGTTCTGACTTACCAACAAATTCGACTTAAAGGCAGACTCAGGAACAGATCTTGTTCATAACCCAAGGACCACCTGTATTTACAAAAAGAGGTCACATTTTCTCACTAGAATAATCTTGATATCAAAACACTCAAAGGCATCCACCCACCCAAAAGAAGATAAAATAACAGTCTGATCTAATTCAGGAACAGAGGAGAAAATCCTAAATAAAGTATTATGAAACTGAATTTGGCATTGTATAATAAGGACCAAATTAAGCTCATCACAAAAATACAAAGTTGGTTTAATATTCGTAAGTCAGTTGATAATGGTTACCACATTGGGATATATGGTGATATCAATGAAGAAAGAAGAAACATTTAACAAAGTGAAGAATCTCTTAATGATGAAAAATTATCAAACTAAGAAAGGTGTATCATTTTTTTTATCATTCTTCGTGTATAATCATACAGTAAAATTAAATCTAATGGTATAAAGTTGAACACATCCTCTTCATTTTAAAAGGCTTTGTTAAGCTATCATTTACAAGGAGTAAAATGAAAAAAAAACTTTTATTGAATTGGTATATGTACATTTCAAGATATAGAACATTTTGTCCAGTTTTATTTTTAATATTTTTTGATCAGGTAGGAGGGTAAATCTTTTCCCTATTACCCATCTAGGAGTCTTTATGATGTCTTGTGATGAATTAAACTTTTTAATTTTAATGAAGTCGTTTTATCAACCTTTTCTTTGCATTCTTTATGGTCACTTTTAATTTATGTGATTAATTTATTTTTAAATATTTTGTGGTTTATGGCTCTTGTGTTCTGTTTAAGAAATATTTTTCTACCTCTAGCCATGAAGGTATTGTCCTCTGTTATCTTCTAGAAGGTTTCAATGTTTACCTTTCACTTTTAGATCTATGATCTTTAGCTAATTTGTGTGTGTGTGTGTGGGGGTGTGTATGGTGTGAAGTAGGATTGTTCATAATAGCAAAAATAAGGGAATGTGCCCATTAATGGTAAAATGGGGAAATCAATTTTGGCCAGTTTATACAATGACATAATCTACAAGAGTGCAAATTGATGAACTACCACTACAAGCATCAGTGAGATAAACATTTGAATTACAACATTGAACAGAAGTCTTCAGCCACAGAATAATGCATGCATTATGATTTCATTTATATAAACTTCTAAAGCAGGCAAAAATATGCAATATATTTAGAGATACAGACAAGATCTATAATAAAATCAAGGGAATAGTTATCAAAAATTTTAGAACAGTGATTAGCGCTGAGAGAATGAAAGGAACAGTGATACCAGAATGTAATACAGGAGTCAATAAAGAGGATGATTGTAATCTATTTCTCACTCTAGGAATCTAGGAGGTAAATAATTGAAAAAGCTATTAGCTTTTCTCTTTATCAAATATCAATATGCATATAATACAAATATAAATTCACAGCACATATCTTTGCATGGGGGTGACATTTCATAACAAACATAACTTTTAACAAAAACAGATTGAGGGAAAATTTTAGGGACAAAAGTGGACAAAACAATAGAATAATACTTGAAATCCGAACAAAAATAAATCTTAGAGGGTGGTGTGTTTGGTTTGTGATCTTTTTAGTTATCAGCATCTCAAGCATACATTGGCCTATTATTCTTCATTAGAACAATTTTTTTCCAGTGATCCATATATATCCTGAGTAAAAAAACATTTAAATCCACAGATCCTTTTGCTGCATGGCATATCAAGAAGAAGGCAAGGAACAAACAGGCTTGCCAAATTAGACTACCCTTTTATTTGATAAAAGTACCCTAGGTAAACCTGCTTCTTGCAAGTTCGGAAGCCCAAGGCTCTGACATCGAATTATATCAACCTACGGCATACACAGCCCTTTGCAATCCAGGGTCTCAAGCTCCTCAACTTTGAAATTAATTACATTTAATGCTTTTTTTTTTAATGCTTTATCAAATTTTTCAATTACTGGTCACTTCTGGCCAAGTCCCTTCGGTGATTGCCAGTATGATATCACTCCTTTGTTTTTAAATGAGGAGAAATCGGCACTTGCTTTTCCTTACTAGTTAATTTCTATAAAAAGCTTACTTCTGGCTACTATGGAGTTGAAACCATTCCTCAGAACAGTGTGCCCGGTCAGTTTCAGTGGTTCCACAACTTTGCTGCACATTAAATTCACCTTACAGTTTTAAAAATTACTGATGCCTGAGTTTCACTCCAAGAAATTTGGATATAATTGGTCGGAGTGTGAAAAAGCCTGAGGAGTTTTGAAAACTAAAGAGATTCTAATATGCAAAAAAGTTTAAGAATCACTGTTGTTCATTATCCTCCCCATTTTCTGCCTATGAATTGAGTAGAATTTACAAATAAATAGATAATTATTTACCACCAATTTCTAGTTAAGGAGCTGGGATGGCATAAGTGGTTTGCAATAGGCTGCAATAGGTTGCTAACCAAAATGTTGGTTTGAACGCATCTATGGGCTTGATGGAAGAAAAGGCCTGGTGATCTGCCTTTATAAAGATTACAGCCAAGAAAACTCATGAAGAAGTTCTACTCTGTAACAAATGAGTGTGCCATGAATCGGGGGGAGAGGTGACTCGAGACCAGCTAACAAGAATAATAATAACAATGTCTAATCTTGGGACTGAAAAAAGTTAACTAAGCTGAGCAGATATTATTATAAAATCATTCTGTCATTCCTAGACAAAAATATCATTTAGTCTTACAACTTTCCATTTATTTGCTTTCAATCCAAGAAGGCAAATTAATTATTTTTCTTTAAGTAGAATTTTTAATGTGTGGGTTTTGAATTATTGAAAGTTGAGATATGTAATAGCTCTGTATGTTTTAATCATTAAGTGACTCTTAAATTGTCCAAAATTTATCTCTGTAGTTTAAGAAGATTGTTATCTCAGTTAGATCGGCAGGAGATGCTATGGATGCAATCAAACCTGAAATGATACATACACCAAGGGTGAGGGGGCCCCATTAAAAGAAAACCAGTGACAACATAAAGATGAGACCTATGATACTTTTGGTAAATAAATAAAAACAGCATGACATTCATACTTTACAATGACAAAATTATAGGAAAGGACAGGCCAAAAAAAAGAAAGAAAAAGTAAAAAAGGAACTAAATACCTATAAACATTAAAATAGCTTAACTTAAATTAGAGAGAAAACAAGACACAAAGGTATAATTGATAATAACATCAAAATAAAAGGGGAGGGGGTGATTGGGGTAGATATAGAATTTTTGTTCATTAAAGGAGTTAAGGCTATTTCAAGATATAACAGGTTGTTTTAGTTGTAAAATGTTAAATGTAATCCTCATGGTAGGCACAAAAAATGTGAATAAGTCTACTTATCAAATAAAGAAGAGAAACAAAAAAGAATCAGAAAGACATCAATAACAAATTAAAAGAAAAGGAAAAAACTGCATTTAAGAAGAACTCAGCCCTGAAGATAAAGAACAAAGAAGCCATTAATCTCACAAAAAAATATTAAAATGGCAGATGTAACTACTATTCTATCAATAATTATGATAAATGTAAATGGATCAAATGTTACAGTCAAAAGACAGTGGCAGAATGGATTAAAAAAATACATACATTACTTACCCATATACCATCTACAAAAGACACAACACCTTAGGCACAATGATATAAATAGTTAAAATGCAAAGGATGGAAAAAAATGTTCCATGCAAACAGCAACCAAAGGAGAGCAGATGCAGCAATTTTAATATCTGAAAAATTAAGCTTTAAGTCAAAGTCTACTATAAAAGACAAAGGACACAATATAATGATGATAAGTGTCAATTCACCAAGAAGATATAACAATTATAAATATCTATGTACTTAACATCAGAGTCCCAAAATTTATAAAGCAAACTCTGACAGGATTAAATGGAGAAATACATCTACAACAACAGTTGTTGTTAGATGCCATTCAGTCAGTTCCAACTCCTGGAAACCCTATTTACAATAGAATGAAACACTGCTTGGTCCTGCCCCATCCTCACAATCTTGCTATATTTGAGCCCATTGTTGCAGCCACTGTGTCAGCCCATTTATTTGAGGGTCTTCCTCTCTTTTGCTGATCCTCTACTTTAACAAGCATGATGTCCTTCTCCAGGGGCTGGTCTCTCCGGATAACATGGCTAAAGTACGTGAGATGAAGTTTCACCGTTCTTGCTTCTAAGAACCATTCTGGCTATACTTGTTCATTCTTCTGGCAGTCCATGGTATAGTTAATATTTTTTTCCCAACAACATAACTGAAAACCATCAATTCTTCTTTGGTTTTCCATATTCACTGACCAGCTTTCACATGCATATGAGCCCTTGAAAACACCATGGCTCGTGTCAGGTGCACTTTAGTCCTTAAAATGGCATCTTTGCTTTTTAACAGTTTAAAAATGTCTTTTGCAGCACATTTGTCCAGTGCAGTGCCATTAGATTTCTTCACTGTTGCTTCCATGGGCATTGACTGTGGATCCAAGCAAACTGAAATACTTTACAACTTCAATATTTTCTTCATTTATTATAATGTTTATTGGTCCAGTTGTGAGGATTTTTGTTTTCTTTATGTTAAGGTGTAATCCATACTGAAGGCTCTAGTCACTGATCTTCATCAGTAAGTGCTTCAAGTCCTCTTCATCTTCAGCTAGCAAGGTTGTGTGATCTGCATATTGCAGGTTGTTAAAAGAGTCTTCCTCCAATACTGATGCCACTTCTTCATACAATCCAACTTCTCGGATTATTAGCTCGGTGTACAGATTGAGTAAGTATGGTGACATACACCTTTGCTGACCTTAAGCCACAAATTATCCCCTTTTTCTGTTTGAATGACTGCCTCCTGGTCCATGTACAGGTGCCTTATGAGCAGAATTAAGTATTCTGATATTCCCATTAATTTGTTATGATCCACACAGCCAAATGTCTTTGCATAGTCAATAAAACAAAGGTAAATATCTTTCTGGTATTCTCTGCTTTCAGCCAAGATCCATCTGACATCACTAAAGATATACCTCATTCCTCGACGGCAGTGTTTTTTTTTTCTTTTTTACATCCTCTTCTGAATCTGGCTTGAATTTCTGGCAGTTCCCAGTAGTACTTTGCAAACACTTTTGAATGATCTTCAGCAAAATTTTACTTGTGTATGATATTAATTATATTGTTGAATAATTTCTGTATTCTTTTGGATCACCTTTCTTTGGAATGGGCATAAATATAGATTTCTTCCACTCGGTTGGCCAGGCAGCTGTCCTCCAAATTTCTTGGCAGAGACAAGTAAGCATTTCCAGCACTGTGTTGGTTTGTTGAAACATCTCAATTGGTATTCCATCAATTTCTGGATCCTTGTTTTTCCGCAATACCTTCAGTGCAGATTGGACTTCTTCCTTCAGTACCATCAATTCTTGAACATATGCTACCTCCCTAAATGACTGAGCATCAGCCAATTCATTTTGGTATGTCTGTGTATTTCTTTCATCTTCTTTTGATACTTCCTGCATCTTTGAATATTTTTCCACATAGAATCCTTCAGTATTGCAACTCGAGGCTTGAATTTTTTCTTCAGTTCTTTAAGCTTGAGAAATACCAAGCGTGCTCTTTTCTTTTGGTTTTCTAACTCCATGTCTTTGCATGTCACCTTTATACTTTGTCTCCTCGAGCTGCCCTTTGAAATCTTCTGTTCAGCTCTTTTATTTCACCATTTCATCCTTCTATTTTAGCTACTCTACTTTCAAGAACAAGCTTCAGATACTCTTCTGACATCATTTTGGTGTTTTCTTTCTTGTCTTTTTAGTAGCCTCTTACTTTCTTCATATCTGTTGTCTTTGATGCCCTCCCACAACTTGTCTGGTCTTCTATCATTAGCGTTCAAAGCATCTGTCAAATCTATTCTTGAGGTGGTCTCTAAATTCAGGTTGGATATACTCAAGTTCATATTTTGGCTGTCATGGACTTGTTCTAATTTTCTCAAGCTTCAATATGAACTTGCATGTGAGTAATTGATGGCCTTTTCCGCGGTCAGCCCCGGCCTTGTTCTGACTGATGATATTGAGCTTTTCCATTATCTCTTTCCACAGATGTAGTCAATTTGATTCCTGTGTTTTCCATCTGGCAAGGTCCACATGTATACTCACCATTTATGGTGTTGGAAAACATATCTACAATGAAGTTGTTGATCTTACAAAATTCTATCTTGTGATCTCTGGTATCATGTCTATCATCAAGGTCGTATTTCTTTCTTTTTTTTTAATTCACCTTTTTTTTTTGTTTTAGATGAATGTTTACAAAGCAAATTAGTTTCTCACTAAACAATTAATACACATATTGTTTTGTGACATTGGTTGCAAACTCCATGACGTGTTAATAATCTCACCATCTCGACCTTGTGTCCCCCATTTCCTTTTGTCCAGGTTTCCTACTCTCTACTGCCTTCTCATCCTTACCCCTCGGCAGGTATGCCCATTTACTTTCATATACCTGGTTGAGCTACATGTATTATTCTTTGTTTTATGGGCCTATCTAATCTTTTGCTGAAGGGTGAACCTTAGAAGAAAGAAATTGGAAACATTATAAGATAATTCAAACAAAATAAAGAAAATCATAACAAAACACTATGAAAAATTGTATTTCAACCAACTTGAAAACTCAGATGAAATGGATAAATTCTTATAAACACACAGCCTACCTAAATTAATACAAACAGAGGTAGAAAATCTCAACAATTCCATAATAAGATTTATCAATCATCAAAATATCCCAGCAACAAAAACAACCAAAGCATTGGACCAAATGACTTCAACTGTAAAATTTTACCAAGCATTTAGAGAAGATTTGACACCAATCCTACCCAGAGAAAAAGAAGGAATCCTCCCTAACTCATTCTATGAAGCTAGAATTACACTAATACCAAAACCAGACAAAGATATAACAAGATAATTACTGACTGATATATCTCATGATAGTAATGCAAAAAATCGCAACAAAATTCTAAGAACAGAATCCAACAACATTTAAGAGAATTATGCACCATGAACAATTGGGATTTATTCCAGGAATGCAAGGATGATTCAAAATCATTATAAAATCATTGTGATATACCACATTAATAAAACAAAGGAAAAGAATCATATGATCATCTCCACAGATGCAGAAAAGGTATTTGATAAATACAACACCCTTTTATGATAAAAACTCTTAGCAAAATTGGAATAGAAGGGAAATTTCTTAACATGTAATCATGTTAAAACTATGAAAAAGTGAGGAGGCGGAGCCAAGATGGCGGACTAGGCAGACGCTATCGCGGATCCCTCTTACAACAAAGACACGGAAAAACAAGTGACTCGATCACATACATAACAATCTACGAACCCTGAACAACAAACACAGATTTAGAGACGGAGAACGAACTAACGGAGAACGAACTAATACGGGGAAGCAGCGATTGTTTTCAGAGCCTGGAGCCAGTGTACCAGTCAGATACGGCACAAGCAGAGAGAGCTGCTCCACCCCCCTGAACTAACCCCGGGAGGGGGACCAGCCGGTTCCGCGGGCGGCGTGGGAAGCAGCCGGTAGGAGAAGTCCCCGGGAGGCAGCGACTGGTATTGGAGCGGGGAGAGCAGCATCCCAGCCGGGGAACCGTCCCGCCGGGATTTGGACTGGACACAGCAGATTTTCTGGAAAAACTAGTTTCCGAGTGATGGCTCGGAGACAACAATCCATATCAAACCACTTAAAGAAGCAGACCATGACAGCTTCTCCAACCCCCCAAACAAAAGAATCAAAATCTTTCCCAAATGAAGATACTATCCTGGAATTATCAGATACAGAATATAAAAAACTAATTTACAGAATGCTTAAAGACATCACAAATGAAATTAGGCTAACTGCAGAAAAAGCCAAGGAACACACTGATAAAACTGTTGAAGAACTCAAAAAGATTATTCAAGAACATAGTGGAAAAATTAATAAGTTGCAAGAATCCATAAAGAGACAGCATGAAGAAATCCAAAAGATGAACAATAAAATTACAGAATTAGACAACATAATAGGAAGTCAGAGGAGCAGACTTGAGCAATTAGAATGCAGACTGGGACATCTGGAGGACCAGGGAATCAACACCAACATAGCTGAAAAAAAATCAGATAAAAGAATTAAAAAAAATGAAGAAACCCTAAGAACCATGTGGGACTCTATCAAGAAGGATAACCTGCAGGTGATTGGAGTCCCAGAACAGGGAGGGGGGACAGAAAACACAGAGAAAATAGTTGAAGAACTCCTGACACAAAACTTCCCTGACATCATGAAAGATGAAAGGATATCTATCCAAGATGCTCATCAAACCCCTTTTAAGATTGATCCAAAAAGAAAAACACCAAGACATTATTATCATCAAACTCACCAAAACCAAAGATAAACAGAAAATTTTAAAAGCAGCCAGGGAGAAAAGAAAGGTTTCCTTCAAGGGAGAATCAATAAGAATAAGTTCAGACTACTCAGCAGAAACCATGCAGGCAAGAAGGGAATGGGATGACATATACAGAACACTGAAGGAGAAAAACTGCCAGCCAAGGATCATATATCCAGCAAAACTCTCTCTGAAATATGAAGGCGAAATTAAGATATTTACAGATAAACACAAGTTTAGAGAATTTGCAAAAACCAAACCAAAGCTACAAGAAATACTAAAGGATATTGTTTGGTCAGAGAACCAATAATATCAGATATCAGCACAATACAAGGTCACAAAACAGAAGGTCCTGATATCAACTCAGGGAAATCACAAAAACAAAGATTAATTAAAAAAAAAAAAAAATACACATAACAGGGAATCATGGAAGTCAATAGGTAAAAGATCACAATAATCAAAAAGAGGGACTAAATACACGAGGCATTGAACTGCCATATGGAGAGTGATACAAGGCAATATAGAACAATACAAGTTAGGTTTTTACTTAGAAAAAAAGGGGTAAATAATAAGGTAAACACAAAAAGGTATAACAACTCTATAACTCAAGATAAAAGCCAAGAAAAATGTTAACGACTCAATTAACATAAAGTAAAATACTATGAAAATGAGGATCTCACAATTTACTAAGGAAAACGCCTTAGCACAAAAAAGTATGTGGAAAAATGAAATGGCCAACAACACACATGAAAAGGCATCAAAAGGACAGCACTAAAAACTTATTTATCTATAATTATGCTGAATGTAAATGGACTAAATGCACCAATAAAGAGACAGAGAGTCACAGACTGGATAAAGAAACACGATCCATCTATATGCTGCCTACAAGAGACACACTTAGACTTAGAGACACAAACAAACTAAAACTCAAAGGATGGAAAAAAATATATCAAGCAAACAACAAGCAAAAAAGAAGAGGAGTAGCAATATTAATTTCTGACAAAATATACTTTAGACTTAAATCCACCACAAAGGATAAAGAAGGACACTATATAATGATAAAAGGGACAATTGATCAGGAAGACATAACCATATTAAATATTTATGCACCCAATGACAGGGCTGCAAGATACATAAATCAAATTTTAACAGAATTGAAAAGTGAGATAGATACCTCCACAATTATAGTAGGCGACTTCAACACACCACTTTAGGAGGACAGGACATCCAGTAAGAAGCTCAAGAGAGACACGGAAGATCTAAATACAACAATCAACCAACTTGACCTCATTGACTTATACAGAACTCTCCACCCAACTGCTGCAAAATATACTTTTTTTTCTAGCGCACATGGAACATTCTCTAGAATAGACCACATATTAGGTCATAAAACAAACCTTTGCAGAGTCCAAAACATCGAAATATTACAAAGCATCGTCTCAGACCACAAGGCAATAAAACTAGAGATCAATAACAGAAAAACTAGGGAAAAGAAATCAAATACTTGGAAAATGAACAATACCCTCCTGAAAAAAGACTGGGTTATAGAAGACATCAAGGAGGGAATAAGGAAATTCATAGAAAGCAACGAGAATGAAAATACTTCCTATCAAAACCTCTGGGACACAGTAAAAGCAGTGCTCAGAGGCCAATTTATATCGATAAATGCACACATACAAAAAGAAGAAAGAGCCAAAATCAGAGAACTGTCCCTACAACTTGAACAAATACAAACTGAGCAACAAAAGAATCCATCAGGCACCAGAAGAAAACAAATAATAAAAATTAGAGCTGAACTAAATGAATTAGAGAACAGAAAAACAATTGAAAGAATTAACAAAGCCAAAAGCTGGTTCTTTGAAAAAATTAACAAAATTGATAAACCATTGGCTAGACTGACTAAAGAAATACAGGAAAGGAAACAAATAACCCGAATAAGAAACGAGAAGGACCACATCACAACAGAACCAAATGAAATCAAAAGAATCATTTCAGAGTATTATGAAAAATTGTACTCTAACAAATTTGGAAACCTAGAAGAAATGGATGAATTCCTGGAAAAACACTACCTACCTAAACTAACACATTCAGAAGTAGAACAACTAAATAGACCCATAACAAAAAAAGAGATTGAAACGGTAATCAAAAAACTCCCAACAAAAAAAAGCCCTGGCCCGGACGGCTTCACTGCAGAGTTCTACCAAACTTTCAGAGAAGAGTTAACACCACTACTTCTGAAGGTATTCCAAAGCATAGAAAAGGACGGAATACTACCCAACTCATTCTATGAAGCCACCATCTCCCTGATACCAAAACCAGGTAAAGACATTACAAAAAAAGAAAATTATAGACCTATATCCCTCATGAATATTGATGCAAAAATCCTCAACAAAATTCTAGCCAATAGAATCCAACAACACATCAAAAAAATAATTCACCCTGATCAAGTGGGATTTATACCAGGTATGCAAGGCTGGTTTAATATCAGAAAAACCATTAATGTAATCCATCACATAAATAAAACAAAAGACAAAAACCACATGATCTTATCAATTGATGCAGAAAAGGCATTTGACAAAGTCCAACACCCATTTATGATAAAAACTCTTACCAAAATAGGAATTGAAGGAAAATTCCTCAACATAATAAAGGGCATCTATGCAAAGCCAACAGCCAATATCACTCTAAATGGAGAGAACCTGAAAGCATTTCCCTTGAGAACGGGAACCAGACAAGGATGCCCTTTATCACCGCTCTTATTCAACATCGTGCTGGAAGTCCTAGCCAGGGCAATTAAGCTAGACAAAGAAATAAAAGGTATCCGGATTGGCAAGGAAGAAGTAAAGTTATCACTATTTGCAGATGACATGATTATATACACAGAAAACCCTAAGGAATCCTCCAGAAAACTACTGAAACTAATAGAAGAGTATGGCAGAGTCTCAGGTTATAAAATAGACATACAAAAATCACTTGGATTCCTCTACATCAACAAAAAGAACACCGAAGAGGAAATAACCAAATCAATACCTTTCACAGTAGCCCCCAAGAAGATAAGATACTTAGGAATAAATCTTACCAAGGATGTAAAAGACCTATACAAAGAAAACTACAAAGCTCTACTACAAGAAATTCAAAAGGACATACTTAAGTGGAAAAACATACCCTGCTCATGGATAGGAAGACTTAACATAGTAAAAATGTCTATTCTACCAAAAGCCATCTACACATTTAACGCACTTCTGATCCAAATTCCAATGTCATATTTTAAGGGGATAGAGAAACAAATCAGCAATTTCATATGGATGGGAAAGAAGCCCCGGATAAGCAAAGCACTACTGAAAAAGAAGAAGAAAGTGGGAGGCCTGACTTTACCCGATTTCAGAAGCTATTATACAGCCACAGTAGTCAAAACAGCCTGGTACTGGTATAACAACAGGCACATAGACCAATGGAACAGAATTGAGAACCCAGATATAGATCCATCCACGTATGAGCAGCTGATATTTGACAAAGGACCAGTGTCAATTAATTGGGGAAAAGATAGCCTTTTTACAAATGGTGCTGGCATAACTGGATATCCATTTGCAAAAAAATGAAACAGGACCCATACCTTACACCATGCACAAAAACTAACTCCATGTGGATCAAAGACCTAAACATAAAGACTAAAACGATAAAGATCATGGAAGAAAAAAATAGGGACATCCCTAGGAGCCCTAATACAAGGCATTAACAGAATACAAAACATTACCAAAAATGATGAAGAGAAACCTGATAACTGGGAGCTCCTAAAAATCAAACACCTATGCTCATCTAAAGACTTCTCCAAAAGAGTAAAAAGACTACGTACAGACTGAGAAAGAATTTTCAGCTATAACATCTCCGACCAGCGCCTGATCTCTAAAATCTACATGATTCTGTCAAAACTCAACCACAAAAAGACAAACAACCCAATCAAGAAGTGGGCAAAGGACATGAACACACATTTCACTAATGAAGGTATTCAGGCAGCCAACAGATACATGAGAAAATGCTCTCGATCATTAGCCATTAGAGAAATGCAAATTAAAACTACGATGAGATTCCATCTCACACCAGCAAGGCTGGCATTAATCCAAAAAACACAAAGTAATAAATTTTGGAGAGGCTGCGGAGAGATTGGAACTCTTATACACTGCTGGTGGGAATGTAAAATGGTACAAGCACTTTGGAAATCTATCTGGCGTTATCTTAAAATGTTAGAAATAGAACTACCATACAATCCAGAAATCCCACTCCTGGAAATATACCCTAGAGATACAAGAGCCTTCATACAAACAGATATATGCACACCCATGTTTATTGCAGCTCTGTTTACAATAGCAAAAAGTTGGAAGCAACCAAGGTGTCCATCAACGGATGAATGGGTAAATAAATTGTGGTATATTCACACAATGGAATACTACACATCGATAAAGAACAGTGAGGAATCTGTGAAACATTTCATAACATGGAGGAACCTGGAAGGCATTATGCTGAGCGAAATGAGTCAGAGGCAAAAGGACAAATATTGTATAAGACCACTATTATAAGATCTTGAGAAATAGTAAACCTGAGAAGAACACATACTTTTGTGGTTACGAGGGGGGAAGGGAGAGAGGGTGGGAGAGGGTTTTTTATTGATTAATCAGTAGATAAGAACTGCTTTAGGTGAAGGGAAAGACAACACTCAATACATGGAAGGTCAGCTCAATTGGACTGGACCAAAAGCAAAGAAGTTTCCGGGATAAAATGAATGGTTCAAAGGTCAGTGGAGCAAGGGCGGGGGTCTGGGGAACATGGTTTGCGGGGACTTCTAATTCAATTGGCAATGTAATTCTATTATGAAATCAGTCTGCATCCCACTTTGAAATGTGGCGTCTGGGGTCTTAAATGCTAACAAGCGGCCATCTAAGATGCATCAATTGGTCTCAACCCACCTGGAGCAAAGGAAAATGAAGAATACCAAGGCCACAGGACAACTAAGAGCCCAAGAGACAGAAAGGGCCACATGAACCAGAGACCTACATCATCCTGAGACCAGGAGAACTAGTTGGTGCCCGGCCACAATCGATGACTGCCCTGACAGGGAGCACAGCAGAGGACCCCCGAGGGAGCAGGAGATCAGTGGGATACAGACCCCAAATTCTCATATAAAGACCAAACTTAATGGTCTGACTGCGACTAGAGGAATCCCGGCGGCCATGCTTCCCAGACCTTCTGTTGGCACAGGACAGGAACCATCCCCGAAGACAACTCATCAGACATGAAAGGGACTGGTCAGCGGGTGGGAGAGAGATGCTGATGAAGAGTGAGCTAATTAGATCAGGTGGACACTTGAGATTGTGTTGGCAACTCTTGTCTGGAGGGGAGATGGGAGGATAGAGAGAGAGGGAAGCTGGCAAAATTGTCACGAAAGGAGAGACTGAAAGGGCTGACTCGAGAGGGGGAGAGCAAGTGGGATTAGGGAGTGAGATGTATGTAAACTTATATGTGACAGACTGATTGGATTTGTAAACGTTCACTTGAAGCTTAATAAATAATAAAAAAAAAAGACAAAGAAAAAAAACTATGAAAAAGTATAAAAACACAATTGCCAATTTTTAATGGAGAAAGAATGAAAGCCTTGAGATTGGGAAAAAGAGAAGGATGTCCACTATTATCAATTCTATTCAATGTTTTAATTTCTCATCAGAGCAATAAGAAAATAAAAAGAATAAAGAATATCCAAATTGGAAAGGAAGACATAAAACTCTCTCTGTTTATAGATGATGTGATGCTAAATGTAGAAAACCCCAAAATTCTACAAGAAAGCTGCCGGAATTAATAGAAAAATTCAGCAAAGTTGAAGGGTCCACGATCAACACACCAAAATCAATTGAATTTCTGTACACCAAGAAAGACAAAACTGAAAAGTAAAGCAAGAAAGCAATACCATTTACAATAGCACCTGAAAAAATAAAATGCCTAGGAATAAACCTAACCATGGATATAAAATACAATTAAAACTATAAAACACTGCTACAAGATACTAAAGTAAACCTACATAAATAGAAGGACATTCCATGCTCGTGGATTTGAAGACTTAATATTATCAAAATGTCAATACTAGCCAAAGCAATCTATATATTCAATACAATCCTGATCGAAAGTCTATCAGCGTGCTTTACTGAAATAGAAAAAAACTTATCAAGATTTTTCTGTAAATGAATCCAAAGCCAGTCCAGAAGAGCCAAAGAAATTTTGAGGAACAAAGTAGGAGGCCTCGCATTTCCTGATCACAAAACATACTATACAGCTACAGTAATCAAAATGGCTGGTACTGATTCAATGATAGACACATAGACCAAGGAAACAGAATTGAGAGCCCAGAAATAAATCCAAACATCTAAGGACAACAAAATTTTGACAAGGTAACTAAGTCCCTTCAATGGGGATAGAAAAGTCTGAACAACAAATGGTGCTGGAAAAATTGCATATACACGTACAGAAAAAATAAACAGGACCCATATCTTACATCATATACAAAAACTAACTGAAAACAAACCAGGGACTTAAATGCTAATGCTAAAACTATAAAGATCTTGGAAGAAAACATAGGGGCAAAACTATGGGACCTAGGTTTTTTTTTTTAATATTGGATTATCAAACACAACTTTAAATGTACGAGGAGCAGGAGACAAAATAGACAACTGGGAAGTTTTGTTTATCAAAAGAATAAAAAGACAACCTATGGACTGGGAAAAAAATCCTTCAAAAGCAGTATATATGATACCCATACCCATTGCCATGGAGTTGATTTCAGCTCATGGCGGCCCTACAGGCCAGAGTAGAACTGTCCCATAGAGTTTCCAAGGAATGCTTGGTGGATTTGAACTGCCAACCTTTTGGTTAGCAGCCGTAGCTCTTAATCACTACACCACCAGGCTTTCCATAGACCCTTATCATATATACATGGCCTAATATCCAATATATATATAAAACTTCTACAACTTAACAAAAAGACAAATAACCCAATCAAAAAAATGCAAAGGACATGAACTGACACTTCACCATAAAGGTTATTTAAGTGGCCAACAAACATATGAAAAGATACTCATTGCTGTTAGTCATTAAACCAAAAATTAATAAATAAAATGGTTGCTGTAGAGTCGATTCTGACTCATAGCCACCTTATGGGATAGAGTAGAACTGCCCCATAGGGTTTCCAAGGAGGGCTGGTGGATTTGAACTGCTAACCTTTGGTTAGAAGTCATAGCTCTTAACCACTGCAGTAGAGAGTTGCCAGATCAAAACAATAATGAGATACCACCTCACCCCTGCTAAAATGACATTGATTAAAAAACAAAAACAAAACAGAAAACAACAAATGATGAGGATTTGGGAAGATTGGACCCTTAAACACTGTTAGTGGAAACATAAAATGGTATAACCCTTATGAAAAACAGTATGGCAATTCTTCAAAAAACTAAAAATTGAATTACCATATGCCCCAGCACTCCACTCCTAGAGACCTAAAAGCAATGACATCAGCAGACATGTATATGCTGATGTTCATCACAGCATTATTCACAATAGTAAAAAGGTAGAAACAACTCAGTGCGCATCAACAGAGGAAAGAATAAACAAAATATGGTACGTAAGTACTACCTAATCTTACATTGAAATCATGATACATGCTACAAGATGGATGAATCTCAAATTGCATTATGCTGCATGAAATAAGTCAATCACAAAATTATAAATGTATAGTCTGACTTAAATGAAGTGACAAGAATAGGTAGTTACATAGACAAACACAGAGACCAATGATTATTAGTGGTTACCAAGGGGGAGGGAAGGAAAAGAGAAATCATTTGCTGGCAAGTAGTGAATTTTTGTTTATGGTGACAGGAAAATTGGCACCAACTAAGAATAATGGTTACACGGCCAGACTAATGTAGCTGTTACCATTAAGCTGTACACCAGGGGAAAAAAAAAAAAAGGAAGACAAGATGACAAAGTGTTTTATATAATTTTACAGCTTACAACAGCAGTCAAAAAAAAATTAAAAAACAAAAAAATAGGCTGTGCCAGTTGATACTACTTAAAAAAAAATTTTTTTTTTTTTTTTAGGTACAGCTAAATACTTCATGGGATTACTTTTCTTGGTTCAAAGGTCATTGCTTCATGAGTCTATCCAGTTAGTTGTTCTAACATTGTTTTTAGGGTCTGTTCTACCCCCTTCCTCCAGTTCAATGAGTAGTGCCTGGGGTCTTAAAAGCCTTCAGGAGGCCAGCCAAGATATAACAATTTGTCTCTGTTTGCTTGGAACATCAGAAGAAGGAGACCCAGAAATTGGAGAAGGAAATGGACTGCAGGTTTCATTGCCTCCATAAACTAGTATCTCCATTACCATGAGATCAGAAGTAATGGATGGTGCCTAGCTACCATTACTGAACATTTTGATCAAGGACCCAACAGATTAGTCCTGATCAAAAGGAAGAAAAGCATAGAACAGAACTCGAAACTCGTATGGAAGCCAGGCTTACTAGATCCAAACAAAATGGGGGGATTTTCTAAACTAATGTTCAGAAATAATCTTTAAACATTGAACAGAGAGTATCTCATGAAGCCATCCTTAAGCTAAACAGAAGTTTAGCCCAATTAATAAAAATGTTGCCTTGAGCATGGCACTCTTATAAAGAATTATAGGAGCTTAATATGATAACAGTTAATCTAAAGCACAGATGGGAACTTTAAGGGGTAGAGTCTAAATTTATGGTGATGAAGCAAGATGGGTAGACATAGTGATTATGGTGACACAATGTGAAATATGTAACCAATGTTACTGAACTGCTCATTGAGAAACTGCGAATGGTTACATATTTGGTTGTGTATATTGCCACAAAAATAAATAAAATATTATTTTAAAAAAGAAATTGTGTAAAGAAACAACATGTTCTTCCCCCATTTTCTCCAAAAGGTAACATCTTGCATTATATTGAGCAATATTACAGCCAGGAGTCAGGGTATTTATATGGGTACAACCCACCTACCTTATTCAGATTTTACAGGCACTCGTGTGTGTGTGTGTGTGTGTGTAAGTTCCATACTATTTTACCACATGTATAAGTTGTGTGACCAGCACCACATTTCAAGAACATTACGTAAATGTTCTAACAACGACAACATAAACAGAATCATGTAGTATATGTTTTCAGATTTTTTTTCACTCAGCATAATTCCCTTGATATGTTGTTGTTATGTGCCATCCAGACCATTCCCACTCATAGTGACCCTGTGTACAACAGAGTGAAACAGTTGCTCAGTCCTGCACCATCCTCACAATCTTTGTTATGCTTAAGCCCATTGTTGCAGCCACTGTGTCAATCCATCTCCTTGAGGGTCTTCCTGTTTTTTGCTGACCCCCTCCTTTACCAAGCATGATGTCTTTCTCCAGGGGCTGATCCCTCCTGATAACATATCTAAAGTATGTGAGACCAAGTCCCTCTGTCCTTACTTCTAAGGAGCATTCTGGCTGTACTTCTTCCAAGACAGATTTGTTCATTCTTTTGGCAGCCCATGGTATATTCAATATTCTTTGCCAACACCATAATTCAAAGGCATCAGTTTTTCTTCGGCCTTCCTTATTCATTTTCCAGGTTTCACACCAGCTCGAGATACACCTAAGTTTTTGCATGCATCAGTTTTACCTTCCTTTTATTGCTAAGGAGTTTTCCATGGCTTGAATGTTTCACAGTTTGTTTAATCATCCATCCATTAAGGGATATGTAGGTTGTCTCCAGTTATTTGGCTATTACAAATATAGACCCTATGAACATCCTGCAGAGATCTTTGTGTGAACATAAGTTTTCATTTCATTGGGCTAAACGCCCAAGAAGGCAATTTCTGGACCATATGTTTACTTTTGTAAGAAACTACAATATACTTTTTCAGAGTCTGTACCATTTTATGTTCCCACCACAAACATATAAGTAATGCAGTTTCTCAGTATCCTTGCCAGCATTTTGGCATCAACACCAAAATATTTTATATATTAGACATTCTGATTATAGTGTGATATCTCATGTGGTTTTAATTTGGATTTCCGTAACAGCTAATGATTATGAACATATTTTCATGTGCTTATTGGCCATCTGTATATTCTCTTTGGTGAAATGTCTTTTCAAGTATTTTGCCCATTTTCTACTTGGATATTTTGTTTTTTACTGTTGAGAGAATAGATATTTCCGATTTACTGGTATTTCACTTAATTACAATGTTTTCTAAAGTTTCTAAGAGAGACTTCTTTCAGAGTAGCTTTTAAGCAACTAATTTTTCAAGGAAAAAAGAAGAAAACATTGTTTATTCATCTTCACCATCAGATAGTCTCTTTTTCTGAACTTTAATTCAGTTGATTACAAGTGAAGGTCTAGATATATGTATTGATTTTAAATATATCAGTTGACTTGAGAGGTACTGTGTTTTCATGTATGTAAAATCCCTGCTAAATAGTAGCACACAATCACAGAATATTAAATATAATTTGAATGCTGTTTTTTTTTTTTTATTTGAGATCTGTTTTTTACTAATTTTGCTTTGAAAGCCTTTATTCATGAGATGCCTACAGGGTTGATTGATCAAATTTAGTGGTTCTAACAACCACTTCTTAAAAAAAAAAAAAATTAGGGGAGCAACAATAAGCCCAGATAAAAATATTATCCTCCTTAAATTCCTTAATAGGAGTAGCTGTGAATTCCATTGATGACTGAGAAGATGAAATAGAAGCCGAGGAAATCTCACAACCTAATTGGGTCTTGGTCATAAAACAGCATCACTTACTCAGAGGTTTGAACACTACATGCCACTCAAATCCTTGATTTGATATTTAACTCAAAGCTTTTTTTTTTTTTAAATTTTGAAATGCTTGTATACTCACATGTAGGTGTAAGAAATAATATAGAAAGATCCTCTTTATCCTTTATCCAGTTTCCCCCAATGGTAACATCTTGCATAACAATAGTACAATATCACAGCCAGAAATTATCATTCATACAATCCATTTACCTTCATCAAATTTCACCATTTGTTATATTCACTCATTTTCCTTTATGGGCATGTATCCATATATGTTGCCTTGTATGTATTTAGTTCTATGCAAAAAATGTAACACGTGTAGAATCATGTGATTACCAACAAAGTCAAGATATAAAAGAATCCCACCAAAAAGATGTCTTTTTATAGTCAGAGCTACATTCCTCTTTCTACCTCCCTAATCTGTGGTACCCACTAAACTGTTCTCCAATTCCATGATTTTATCATTTTTCAAAGATACACTGTAGATGGAATCAAACAATATGTAACCTTTTGAAATTGGCTCTTTTTACTTAGAATAATTCCCTTGAGAGCCATCCAAATTATTATCAATACTCAGGTTTTTTTTTTTTTCATTGCTAAGTTGGATTTGATAGTATGGATGTATCAGTTTGTTTGTTTAACTATTCTCTTTTTTAAGGACTTTTGTGTTCTTTCCAGTTATTGGTCATTACAAACACCAGTGCTATGAACATCCGTGCATGTGACCTTTATGTGAACATAAATTTTCTTTGGAATAAATGCCCAAGAGTGAAATTGCTGGGCTATGTGGCACAGCTGTGAAGAGGATGGCTGCTAACCAAAAGGCTGGCAGTTCAAACCCACCAGGCACTCCTTGGAAACTCTATGGGGCAGTTCTACTCTGTCCTATAGAGTCGCTATGAGTCGGAATCAACTTGACAGCAATGAGTTTGGTTTGGGTTTTATGGTAAGCACATGTTTAGTTTTGTGAGAAACTGCCATACTTTATTGTTTCAGAGTGGTTGTACCATCCACACCAGCAATATATTTCCACATTCTAACTAGCGTGTGGCATCATCACCAGTTTATATTTTAGCCATTCTGATAGATGTATAACCCCCCCCCCCAAAGAAAAACAAACCTGTTGCTGTCCAGTGGATTCCAACTCACAGCGACCTTATTCCATCATCTCTTTCTGCAGAGGTAGTCAATTTCTTCCCTGTGTATTCCATCTGGAGAGGTCCATGTGTATAGTTGCCCTTCTTGTTGGTGAAAAAAGGTACTTACAATGAAGTCACTGGTCCTGCAAAATTCTGTCATTCAATCTCCAGCATTGTTTCTATCACCAAGGCCATGTTTTCCAGCTACCTCCCCTTCTTCTTTGTTTCCAACTTTCACACTCCAATCACCACTAATTGTCCATGCATCCTGATTGTGTGTTCAATCAATTTCAGACTGCAGAAGCTGATAAAAATCTTCAACACCTTCATCTTTGGACTTAGTGGTTGATGTGTAAATTTAAATAATTGTCGTATGAACTGGTCTTCCTTGCAGGCATGTGGATATTATCGTATCACTGACAGCGTTGTACTACAGGATAGATCTTGAAATGTTCTTTTTGACGATGAATGCAACACCATTCCTCTTCAAGTTGTCATTCCCAGAATAACAGACTACATGAGTGTATGATTTGAAATGGCCAATATCAGTCCATTTCAGAACACTAATACCTAGGATACCGATGTTTATCTGTTCCACTACATTTTTGATGATTTACAATTTTCCTAGATTCATATTTTGTACATTCCATGTTCTGATTATTAATGGATGTTTGGAGCTGTTTCTTCTCATTTTGAGTCATGCCACATCAGCAAAGGAAGGTTCTAAAAGCTTTACTCCATCCATGTCATTAAGGTCCACGTTGCTTTGAGGAGGCTGCACTTCCCCAGTTGTCTTTTGAGTGACTTCCAACCTGGGGGGCTCATGTTCTGGTACTATATCAGACAATGTTCCACTGCTTTTCATAAGACTTTCACTGGCTAATTATTTTCAGAAGTAAACTGCTGGATCCTTCTTCCTAGTCTGTAAACAGCGACTATACACATGGACCGTACCAGATGGAATACACAGGAATCAAATCGACTACATCTGTGGAAAGAGATGATGGAAAAGCTCAATATCATCAGTCAGAACATAACCAGGGGCAACTGTGGAAGAGACCGTCAATTGCTCATATGCAAGTTCAAGCTGAAACTGAAGAAAATCAGAGCCAGTCCACAAGAGCCAAAATATGACCTTGAGTATATCCCACTTGAATTTAAAAACCATCTCAAGAATAGATTTAATGCCTTGAACACTAATGACTGAAGACCAGACAAATTGTGGAATGACATCAAGGACATCATTCATGAAGAAAGCAAGAGGTCATTGAAAAGACAGGAAAGAAAGAAAAGGCCAAGATGGATGTCAGAGGAGACTCTGAAACTTGCTCTTGAAAGCCAAGTAGCTAAAGCAAAAGGAAGAAATGAAGTAAAAGAACTGAACAGAAGATTTCAAAGTGTGGCTCGAGAAGACAAAGTAAAATTTTATAACGACATGTGCAAAGAACTGGAGATAGGAAACCAAAAGGGAAGAACACGCTCTGTGTTTCTCAGGCAGAAAGAAGTGAAGAAAAAATTCAAGCCTTGAGTTGCAGTAGTGGAGGATTCTATGGGGGAAAATATTAAAAGATGCAAGAAGCATCAAAAGAAGATGGAAGGAATACACAGAGTCATTATAGCAAAAAGAATTAGTCGATGTTCAACCATTTCAAGAGGCAGCATATGATCAGGAACAGATGGTACTGAGGGAAGACGTCCAAGCTGCACAGAAGGCAATGGAAAAAACAATCCTCCAGGAACTGACAGAATATCAATTGAGATGTTTCAACGAACAGATGCAGCACTGGAGGTGCTCACTCATCTATGCCAAGAAATATGGAAGACAGCTACCTGGCCAACCAACTGGAAGAGATCCATATTTTTGCCTATTCCCAAGAAAGGTGATCCAACCAAATGCAGAAATTACAGAACAATGTCATTAATATCACACGCAAGCACAATTTTGCTGAAAATCATTCAAAAGCAACTGCAGCAGCATATCGACACGGAACTGCCAGAAATTCAGGCTGGATTCAGAAGAGGACGTGGGAACAGGGATATCATTACCTAAAAACCCAGTGCCTGGCTGAAAGCAGAGAACGCCAGAAGGATGCTTACCTTTGTTTTATTGGCTATGCAAAGGCATTCGACTGAATGGATCATAACAAATTATGGGTAACATTTAGAAGAATGGGAATTCCGGAACACTTAATTGTGCTCATGAGGAACCTGTACACAGATCACAAGGCAGTTGTTCGGACAGACCAAGGAGACACTGAGTGGTTTAAAGACGGAAAAGGTGTGCGTCAGGGTTGTACCCTTTCACCATACCTATTCAATCTGTATGCTGAGCAAATAATCCGAGAAGCTGTATTCTATATAGAAGAATGGGGCATCAGGATTGTTGTTATGCAGATGACACAACCTTGCTGGCTGAAAGTGAAGAGGACTTGAAGCACTTACTAATGAAGATCAAAGACCACAGCCTTCAGTATGAATTACACCTTTATGGATTACATGAAGAAACCAATACTCCTCACAACTGGACCTAAGCCACATTATCATGATAAACAGAGAAAAGATTGAAGTTCTAAGGATTTCGTTTTACTTGGATCCACAATCAATACCCATCGCATTGAGCAAATCTGCTGCAAAGGACCTCTTTAAAGTGTTGAATAGCAAGGATGTCACCTTGAAAACTAAGATGCACCTGAGCCAAGCCATGGTATTTTCAATCCCATCGTATGCATGACAAAGCTGGACAACGAATAAGGAAACCTGAAGAAGAATTTACCCCTTTGAATTGTGGTGTTGGTGAAGAATATTGAATATTACCATGGACTGCCAAAAGAATGAACAAATCTGTCTTAGAAGAAGTACAACCAGAATGCTCCTTAGAAACAAGGATGGCGAGACTGCATCTTATATACTTTGGATATGTTATCAGGAGGGATCAACCCCTGCAGAAGGACATCATGCTTGGTAAAGTAGAGAGTCAGCAGAAAATAAGAAAACCCTCAAAGAGATGGATTGACACAGTGGCTGCAACAATGGGCTCAAGCATAACAATGATTGTAAGGATGACACAGGACTGAACAGTGTTTCGTTCTGTGGTATACAGGGTCACTATGAGTTGGAACTGACTCGATGACACCTAACAACAACAGCAACCCTACAGGACAGAGCAGAACTGCCCCATAGAGTTTCCAAGGAGCACCTGGTGGATTCGAACTGCCGACCTTTTGGTTAGCAGCCATACCCCTTAACCACTATGCCACCAGTTTTTCCTTTAGATGTATAGCAGCAGTATCTTATTATACTTTTCATTTGCATTTCCCGCATGGTTGTTGTCAGGTGCTGTCAAATTGATTTTCACTCATAGAAACCCATGTAACAGAGTAGGACTGCTCCACAGGGTTTTCTAGGGTGTAGTTTTTACAGGAGCAGATCTCCAGGTCTTTCTTCCATGGGGATGCTTGGTGGGTTGGAACTGCCAACCTTTCAGTTAGCAGCTGAGTACTTAACTATTGCACTGCCATGTGCTTGATTGTCATTTGTATAAACCAAAAATCCAAACCCGTTGCCATGGAGTTGATTCTAATTCACAGGACAGAGCACAGCTGCCCCACAGGGTTTCCAAGGAGCAGATGGTGGATTTGAACTGGTGATCTTTTGGTTAGCAGTCAAATGCATAACCACTATGCCACCATGTCATCTGTATAGACTCTTCAAATAAATGTTTTTCATGTCTTCATCTCATTTTCTAATTGACATTTGATGTTATACTGTTGAGTTTTGGCAGTTCTTTATATATTCTAGATTATTATTCTTTGTCTGATACAGGGTTTGCAAATATTTTTTTTTCTCAGTCTTTATCTTTTCATCCTCTTCCCATGGTCTTTTAAAAGCAAAATATACATTTTTAATGAGGTCCAATTCATCAGTCGGAAACCCTGGTGGCATAGTGGTTAAGAGCTATGGCTGCTAACCAAAAGGTCGGTAGTTTGAATCCACCAGGTGCTCCTCAGAAACTATAGGGCAGTTCTACTCTGTCCTTTAGGGTCACTATGAGTCAGAATCGACTCAGTGGCAATGGGTTTGGTGTAGCTGTTAAGTGCTATGGCTGCTAACTGAAAGGTCAGCTGTTCGAATCCACTGCGTGCTCCTTAGAAACTCTATGGGAAAGTTCTACTCTGTCCTACAGGGTTGCTATGAGTCAAAATTGACTCAACAGCAATGGGTACAATTTATCAATCTTACCTTTTATGTATTATAATTTCGGTGTCAAGTCTAAAAACCTCTTGAGTAAACCTTGTTCCTAAACATTCCCTCCTGTATTTTTCGGAAAGTTTGATAATTTTATGTTTAAATCCGTGATCCAATTTGTGTTAATATTTTATAAGATGTAAGGTTTAGCTCTAGGTTCATTTTTATGTCTATGAATATCCAATTGCTCCAGCACCATTTGTTGAAAAGACTATCCTTCTGCATTGGATGACTTGTGCACCTTTGTCAAAATCATTTGGGCACATTTGTGTGATTCTGTTTTGGGGTTCTGTATCCACTTTCCCTCTTTCAATACCACACAGTCTTGATTACTCTACCTGTATAATAAACCTTGAAATCAGATAGAGTGAATCAATCCACTTTTTTATTCTTTGTCAAGATTGCTGTAGCTCTTTCAGGTCTTGTGCCTTTTCATATACATTTTTTTTTTTATAATTTTTATTGTGTTTTAAGTGAAAGTTTACAGATCAAGTCAGTCTGTCACATATAAGCTTATACACACCTTACTCCATACTCCCACTTACTCTCCCCCTAATGAGTCAGCCCGCTCCCTCCTTCCAGTCTCTCTTTTTGTGACGATTTTGCCAGTTTCTAACCCTCTCTACCCTCCTATCTCCCCACCAGACAGGAGATGCCAACACAGTCTCAAGTGTCCACTTGATACAAGTAGCTCACTCTTCGTCAGCACCTCTCTCCAACCCATTGTCCAGTCCCTTCCATGTCTGATGAGTTGTCTTCGGGAATGGTTCCTGTCCTGGGCCAACAGAAGGTTTGGGGACCATGACCAATGGGATTCCTCTAGTCTCAGTCAGACCATTAAGTATGGTCTTTTTATGAGAATTTGGGGTCTGCATCCCACTGATCTCCTGCTCCCTCAGGGGTTCTCTGTTGTGCTCCCTGTCAGGGCAGTCATCGGTTGTGGCCGGGCACCATCTAGTTCTTCTGGTCTCAGGATGATGTAAGTCTCTGGTTCACATGGCCCTTTCTGTCTCTTGGGCTCATAGTTATCGTGTGACCTTGGTGTTCTTCATTTTCCTTTGATCCAGGTCGGTTGAGACCAATTGATGCATCTTAGATGGCCACTTGTTAGCATTTAAGACCCCAGATGCCACACTTCAAAGTGGGATGCAGAATGTTTTCATAATAGAACTATTTTGCCAATTGATTTAGAAGTCCCCTTAAGCCATAGTCCCCAAACCCCCGCCCTTGCTCCGCTGACCTTCAAAGCATTCAGTTTATCCAGGAAACTTCTTTGCTTTTGCTCCAGTCCAGTTGAGCTGACCTTCCGTGTATTGAGTTCCATATACATTTTAGAATAAACTTGTCTGTATCTACAAAAATTCTTGCTAGGATTTTGATAGGAATTACATTAAACCTGTAGATCTAGGTCCTCTACCCCATGAATCCAATTTGTCTCTCCACGGATTTAGGTCTTGATTCCTTTAACTAGCATTTCATAATTCTCAGAATACAGATCCTATATATGTATTGTAAAATTTATATCGATGCATTTCTTTGGAGCAATTATAAATGGTACTGTGCTTTTAATTTCCACATGTTCATTGTTGGTATATAAAAGTGCAATTGATTATTGTGGATTGATCTTGTATCGTGCAACATTTCTGAACTCGCTTATTAATTCTACAGGTTTTTTTGGGGGGAGATAATTTTGTTTGGATTGCTACATAAACAAGCATGTCACCTGTAAGTGGGGACAGTTCTATGTTTTTCTTTTCTAATCTGGATACTTTTTCTTTCCTCCTCTGTCTCCTTCTCTCCCTTTTTTTCCTCCCTCCCATCCTCCCTTCCCCCTTTCCTCTCTCTCTCTCTCTGTCTTGCTCTATTTTGCCTTAATGCAAAGGCTAGAACTTTCATTACTATGCTGAATAAAAGTGGCAAAAAAACTTTTTTGTCTTATTCCCAAACTTATGAGGAAATTCTTCAGTTTTTCACCATTACGCATGATGTTGGATGTGTGTTTTTTGTAGACACTATTAATTTACAGAGGTTTCATTTTGGTTGAGTTTTGGTAGTTTGTGGATTTTGAGGAATTAGTCTACTTCTTTAACAGGTCACTTATGTATTTTTCTTTTCTACTTTAATGTTGTTGCTTCTGCTGTTGCTGCTGTTGTTGTTTTTATTATTCTTTACATGTTGTATCTTTTTCCATCTTTTTACTATCACCTTATCTAAGCCAATGTGTTTTACATGAGTTTGCTGTAGATGACATAAATGGGTCTTGTTTTTGTCTTTGTTTTGCTTTTTAATGCACGTTGATAATTTCTCTCTTTTAATTTGTATATTTAGACCATTTACACTAAGATAATTCTTGATATGTTATGGCTCAGGCTCGCCATTTCATTATTTATTTTCTGTTTGTTTTCTCTTTCCTTCCTTTTTTCCCTTCTTTCCTTTTTTTTTTTTTTGTTCTTCCTCTCTTTTTTGTCTTTCCTTGAGTTACTTGAATACAGAAAGTCCCTGGGTTATAAACATCCAATTTATGGACAACTCGTACTTAAGAATAGACTGCCATAAAGCCTATTATATTAAAAATTTGGATTAAATACAATGGTTCATAATAACGAATGCACGCACTATTTTGTGAGGCTAATGAAAACACTGTGTGGTTTGGAAGTACTTCTTAAGTGTTTTATATGCATGTTGTTGTTGTTATTAAAAGCCATAAAATCAGTTCTGACTCATAGTGACCCTATGTACCACAGAACAAAACAATGCCCAGTCCTGCACCATCCTAAAAATTGTTATGCTTGAGCCCATTGTTGCAGCCACTAAGTCATTCCATCTTGTTGAGCGTTTTTCTCTTTTTCACTAGCCCTCTACTTCTCTGCTTTACCAACCATGATGTCCTTTTCCTGGGACAGATCCCTCCTGATAACATGTCCAAAGTATGTGAGATGTAGTCTCCCCATTCTTGCTTCTAAGGAGCATTCTGGTTGTAGTTCTTCCAAGACAGATTTGTTCTTAATATATGCTAAGATAAACATTTGTCTAACTGAGGCTAAATAGGAACTGTATGTACCTGTTCTTACTTACCTACAAATTTGAGTTAAAGATAGACTTAGGAACAGATCTTATTTGTAACCCCAGGGCTTCCTGTATATTTTATTTTAGGATCCCCATTTGGCTTATGAAGAATGTTTTTAAGTATATAACCCTATATAAGTGTCTTTGTGATTGTTTTAGGTATTATAACATATATATATATATATAAAACTTACCATAGTCTACTGATATTTACATTTTACGACTTCAAGCAAATAGAAGTAAATATTGTCTTCCATTTAGTTCCCTTTACCCTCTGTATTTTAAAAATATAACTGTCTTGTGTGTTTCTTCTAAATATACTGACGACCTTGCCAGAAGGTGTTAAAGTTTTTTTTCAGTCATCAAATATGATATAAGGAACCCATAAGAAAAATAATATGTCCATTGTATTTTTACCCTTTTTTCTTTTTTATACTTGGGAAATGCTGGTGGCGCAGCAGTTAAGAGCTATGGCTGGTAACCAAAAGGTCGGCAGTTTGAATCCACCAGCTGCTCCTTGGAAACCCTATGGGGCAGTTCTACTCTGTCCTATGGGGTCATTATGAGTCTGAATCTACACAAGAGTAACAAGTTTTTTTTTTTTTTTTTTTTTTAATATTCTTTCCTTTATAAAGAAAAAATTCTTCTGTTATCTTTCACTTTCTGTTTAAACAAATTGCCTTAGCCATTTATTAAGTGCAGTCTCCTTAACAACAAATATTCTGTTAGTTTTCCTTTTCTAAGAATGCATTTATTCCCCCGTCATCCCTGATGAGTATTACTGGTGAATATAGAATTGATGACTTTCAATTATTTTCTTTCAGCATTTGAAAAATGTTGTGTCCATCCCTACTGGCTTCCTTGCTTTTGATAAGAAATCCACTGTCATTTGAACTGGTGGTCCCCTATAAGCCATGCATCATTTGTCTCTAAACATATTTGTGGTTAACATATATTTAGCTTCAACATGTTAATTATGATACATCTTGGAGTGTATTTCTTTGGGTTAATCCTAGTTGGTTAATCTTCTTCTACTTGTAGCTTCAGTCATTTTCCAAATCTGAAGAGTTTGCAGCCAGCATTACCTAGAATACATACATATATATATATATATAAAACGCTATCTGTCTCTTCTTCTTCCGGGACTACAATGATACAAATATTAACTTTTTTTTTTTTTCCCCACAGGTCCTGAGACTTTTTTTAAATGTATTTTTGTCTGCATTGTTCAAATTGGGTAAATTCCTGTTCAATATCTTTATTTTCTGTGAGCTCCTCCCGACTATTGAGCGCATCAAGTGAGAGCTTTTTTTTGGACATTGTATTTTTCATTTCCATAATAGTTATTTAAGTCTTTTTTTTTTTTTTTACAACTTCTACTTCTTTTCTGAGATTTTTCTTTTTTCCATTTGTTTCAAGATGGTTTGCATTTTATTTTACAAACATTGTTATGATGGTTCTTAAAGATACTTCTGAGGTAATTCCAATATCTGATTTATTCCAGTGTTGACATCTATTGAATATCTTTTCTTATTCAAGTTGTAATTTTCCTTATTATTGGTATGATGAGTGATTTTTTTGAAATTTTACCCTGGACATTTTGTGTGTATTATGAGATTCTAGATCCTATTTAAGGATCCCTTGTGGTGAAATGGTTAAACATCAGCTGCTAACAGAAAGTTTGGCAGTTCAAAACCACTCAGTGGCTCTGCTTCCACACAGATTATAGCCTAGAACAAATTCAAAATGGATTAAAGACCTAAAAGTGCAAACTAAAACCATAAAATTCCTAGGAGAAAATATAGGGGCAAGCTGTCAGGCCTAGTTTTTAACAATGGGTTATCTAATATAATAACAAAAGCACAAACAGCCAAAAGCAAAATAAATAAATGGGACCTCATAAAAATTAAAAAATTTTCTTCATTAAAAGATTTTGGCAAAAAAGTGAGAAGACAAGTTACCGACTGAGAGACTGTCCTAGGAAACCATATATCCGATAAGAACCTAATAGCCAAAATACATACAATACTTCAACAACTTAATTGCAAAAAGACAAACAAACCAATTTTAAAATGGGAAAGAACTTGAATAGACATTTCACCAAAGAGGACGTTCAAATGATGATCAAACACATGAAAAGAGGTTCAATGTCATTAGTCAACAGACAGATGCATATCAAAATAAATTGAGACACCATTTCACTCCCACTAGGATAGCTAAGATGAAAACAAACAAAAAACAGAAAATAACAACATTGGTTTGTGGGGAAATTGGAACCCTTATCCATTGCTGGTGGGATTGCAAAATGGTACAGCTGTTGTGAAAAATAGTATGGTGGTTCCTCAAAAAACTAAAAATAGAACTATTATATGGCCCAGCAATTCCACCCTAGGTATATACCCAAAAGACTTGAAGGTGGAGACTCAAAGAGTTGTACACAAATATCCATTGGAGCAGTACTCATAATAGCCAAAATATGGAAACAACCTAAATGCCTCTTAGCAGATGAATGGATGAACAAAATGTAGTACATAAGTACAATGAAATACTACTTAGCCAGTAGAAGAAACTATGTCTTGATACATGCTACAATATGGATACAGCTTGAAGACATTTTGCTGAGTGAAATAAGTCAATCCCAAAAGGACAATTATTATATGAACTCATATAAAACAACAAGAACAGAAAAATGTATAGAAAACAAAGTTTATTAGTGGTTACCAGGGGCATGAGGGAGAAGAAATGGGGGAGTTAATAGTGATGGAAATATTGCTTTGATTTAGGGTGGAGTTGCACAGCCATTTATTATAATTGCTGTCAATAAGTTGTATACCTGTAAAAGGTTCAGCCTGCAAAAGTTGTGTGATAGGTATATTTACAACAATGATTAAAAAAAAAAAAGAGTAGCTGCTGAACCTGCTTATGTACAACCAAAAACCTAATGGGATTTGGTTCCTTGGATTTGAAGTTTAAGGTCATGGTTTCATGGGACATTGCCTAATAACGTGTTTAGTGCTTCTGTTCTTCCTCCTAGTTAGTTGCATAGTGCCTGGGGTCTTAAAAGCTTGCAAGTGGCCATCCAAACCACGGCAATTTTTCTGTATTCACCTGAAGCTACAGAGGAAGAAGCAGAGTCAGGAATAGGAAGAGGGTATGGAATGTCTGGCTAATTGCCTCTAAGAACAATCACCTCCTTTGCCATGAGACCAGAAGAACTGGATGGTGCCTGGATATCATTACTGAACATTTTGATCAAAGACTCTATGGAAGAATTCTGATCAAAATGTTCTCATGGACTCCAGACTTTATGGAGTCACGAGGGCTGGTTAAATCCCTGAATCTCTTGCCCTGAGATAATCTTTAAACCTTAAATCAATAATATCAACTGAAATCTTCTTAAAACCAAACAATAGCTTAAAAAAAAAACAAAACTATTTAAAAAAAATACCTTGAGCATTATGTTTTTTTTAAGTGAAAACAGCAAATGGAAAGATTAGACAGGAAACTTAGAGGGTAGTGATTTTATGTTAATGGGAGAGGAACAACTCAGAAAATGAGGGACAGAATGGTTGCACAACTTGAAGAATATAATTAATGTCATCGAATTGTACATTTAGAAACAGTTAAATTGGTGTATGTTTTGCTGTGCATATTCTCAACAAATCAACAAGATTACAGCCTAGGAAACCCTATTGGGCAGCTCTACTCTGTCATATGGGGTCACTATGAGTCAAATCAATACAAGGACATTCAACAACAGTTTTTATTTAATCTTATTCTTTTTTTCATTTTTGTTTTCTATTTGGTTTTTTGGGTAGATAGCAATACCTCTGCTGAGTTGTACCATGGGATCCAAGTGGTTGTGGTATATGTCCAGCTTCTTCTGGATCCCAATGACACCAGCTTGGCAAAAGTGGGGCCCTGACTCACAATACCTATTTGCAGATGGGTGGGGTGAAAGTTCACCTCTCCAACTGGCAATGTGGACATCTTTCTGGTAAATGTGAGATGCCAACTCTCAATGCCTAATTGTCTCTGAGTGGAGGTGTAATCTAAGCTCTCTGCTTTGCCCCACTGCCACCAAGGGAGGAGAGGTGGCAATCAGATTGTTGATTATTTCAGTTTCCTACCCTCTTCTTTCTTCTAGTTGATGTTGGGTGGAGATGGAGGCTCTGCTCCCCTGGTGAATGAATCACTTTTTAACTCTAAAATTGATCTATGATTGAGTTCATTGTATATTTCCCGAAGCTTAAAGGCAAATATCGGATTTTTTGTTTGGCTATAAGAGCTATAAAATGGCAGTATGTACTGCCCATGTTCAGCATTTCAGTTTTGAATTTTGGGTATTGCTAAATGAAGTACAAGAAGAGGAAGCAAAAAGACTGCCATTGTCTAGTGAAGTTCAGTGGTCTTAGATATTAGCCATAATTCTCCGAGGTGGAGAAGGTGGAAAAATGATTGACGAATACATAGGCTACTGTCTGAAGAAATTATAACTGAACCAGAAATAAACTTCTGGCATGGAAAATTTAAAAATACTGATGGAGGTATGGAATTTCCCCCAAAATATCAAGAGACAATCCACTAGTAAAGCAGTAAGGGATGACACCACTTTGACAGAATGAACTGTATCTTAGAATTGTAAAGTCAGAGATAGAGTGTTTATAGCATTTCGGGGTCTGGGCTCAAGTGTCTTAAGGCATGTGTGTCAATCCAGAGAATTAGCTAGGACTGGGAAAATTTTCATTATATAATATTTTAGGATTGGTGGGCACAGTGGGGTGAGAGAGTCTTAAATCAGGTCTTATGATGTAGACTATTATTTAATAGGTGAGCTGTTTACTCAAATAATCAAATTGTTGTCTTCAATAAATCAATCTGTAGAAACCTGAAGAAAATAGTAAAGCTATTCATTGGTTTACACTCTGATCAAAGGCTTCTTGGAACAAATAAATCTTGTTGATATAAGTAGTATAGACTTTTATCTTTCCTAAAACTAAACCATGTTGACACAGATGGTCTCAGTTCTCAACTTCCCTTTGTCATTATTCTTCGGCTTAATCTGGCAAACTGATCCATAGCTACACTGTTGTTTGAAAAACCTTTATGTTATATCTGGTAATAGTCATTTCAACTGCTATAAGCATTAGGTTTTCTTATTCTTTTTACTGGGAAATCATTTACTCAATTATTTCCCCAGTTGGCGCCGTAGTATTTAAGAATGTGGAAATCACACATATGGATGTTACAACATCAAAAAACAAAACAAGAGAAAGTATGATGAGAGTTTGCAATCCACTTCCAATCTAGCATCCAATAGTTTCCAAATGAAGCTAATGAACAAACAAGCACAAACAGATGCCATTCCCAATTCAAAAAGATCACAGATATAGGGGTATTATACTAATACATAATTTTATGATATTTAAAATCCATCTTCTTGGTCTTTCTAGTAATATTAAAGATTTCAGAAAATTCAATATAGATGTAAGCACAACATCCTTCCCATAAATTCACAAGTACCACCTTTGAATTTGTCACTTAGGACAGCAGAATTTTATCTAAAAATCTTCTCGTATGGTTAAGTTTATAGATGGAAAACTGAGGCCCAATTCTTCTCCTTCATGAATCAATTGTTTCCGAAAGGGGAACAAGTAGGCCAAAATGTCCCCTGAGAGATATCAAAGACTAACCTGAAGACAGACATCTGATTAAAAAGATAGAAAACACTTGTATGTTTTTCTGGGATTCACAGACTCATGTATCACAAATCCAGTGCAGTCATTAACCAAAAAAAAAAAAAAAAAAAAAAAAAACCTTTTGCCATGGAAAAAAAACTAGTGCCATGGAGTCAATTTGAATTCATAGCAGCCCTATAGGATAGAATAGAACTGCCCCGCAGGGTTTCCATGGAGCGCCTGGTGGACTTGAACTGACAACCTTTTGTTTAGCAGCTGTAGCTCTTAACCAATACACCACCAGGGTTTCCAGTGCAGTCACTGGGGACTACCAAATCACCTCTCTTGACCAAAAGCCAAAATACCTCCATGGGATTGCTAAGTGATAATTTGATTGCTTGTTTATTTTTATTAAGATGTGATTCAGAGCTAGTTTCACTTGCCAGGATGGAGAATATAAGCAGAAATATCAAGTAGATGGAGGGTTAAATTTGATAGGGAATCAAAAGATTCATCTATATAATAAACATTCTTTGTAAGGTCTATAAATATAAGCTAACTATTAAATAAACATACTTGTTTCCTGTACCCTTTTTGAGCTTTGCTCTGTAAAGCCTGGGTACAGTGTCATTCCTAGAAATGGATTCTGGGTGTTATTTTGGTAGAATCAGAAACCTTTCTTTTTAGCTGCATTGTTATATATAGTTTTAGATTTTTAAGTATCTACCTTGTTCTGTATCTGCCATATGAAAAGTCAGCTAGTGATTGAGCCCAATTACTAATGAAATCAAATTTAGATATAAGACATTGATAATGAAGTAAGCTGATGGGTACTAAAAGAGAAATGTGTGCAAATTCATGCATCAAATTGTATAACGTAATAAATTCACAAGCAAATTTCAGCTAGGTATCAGATTTGTACCAATGAATGAGTAAGAATGCAGAAAGCAATACTAGGGATAAAGATCTTCTAAATGTGATGGTTAAAACATAGCCAGTTTTTGGTAACAATAACTAAACTTAAAAGTAAAGACAAAAGGAAATAGATTAAAAATAATAATAATGATAATAAAATAATGAACAAATAAAAGCATGACAATCAATGGCTCTAGTGATCTAGATGATGTTCTATAGGTCTTAGGTGACACCTGTTCATGTGATGTAGCTTTTTTATATGAATCCTTTGGTGGATGTGGTCTCCTTCTGAAGATTGTCTATTTCTAAAGGATTCTTAGACTTATTAGTCCTAAATCCCCAGATAAAATGGCAGTTCAAGTGTTGAAGATAATAGGGATATGTCTTTTTACTTGGAAACGTTTAATCTAGAAATCTACATCTTCACGTTTAACTGATCTTCCAGTGGTCTAAAGTAACTCACAGAGTTATTTTCAACATGGTTCCCAGGCCTAAAGGCTTCTTGAGAGAGTGTGAAGGGAAGGCAGTTTGTGTCAGTTGCTTATTACCAGTATAATGGACTAAGTGTATGGCATGAGTTACTTTTAGTGCTTTCCCATGTCTACTTGAAAAAAGGTAGAATTGAGAAGAAGGGGAGAATTATCTTATAGTGTGACCTGTAACAAGTTCATATGACGAGAGTCAATGAATGTTGAAGTGTGGTTCTCATGGTCATGAAAGCCAGAGGTTATACTCAACAAAGCCTAAGAGTCCCAGATAATTTTGCCATTTTTCTAACTTGAGTTTTAAAATAACATTGGCTCTCTACTTTTCCTGAAGAGTGAGGATTACAATTGTAGGAACAATAAAATTGCTGAGTAAGTATCCAAGCTTACAAAGTTTGCAGTGCCAGCAAAAATAGTGGCTATCTCACTGGAGACAGGTTGGAATTTCCCAGGTTGGAAACAAAAAATAGACATTTTCTGTTTTTCTTTATTTTTATTTGTATTTCTTTGATATGGATATGGACAGAGTTGGATCTCTCTAGCATGGAAAAGCTTCAATTCACCATGAGAATAAGTCAACAATTATCAAGGCTGGAAGTACTATGGAAATGCTCCCAGAGGCAAAACAAGTTTGAGTTCCTGTTTATTTTCCAACTTCATGATTTTATCAAAATTATTCTAGGACATCTTAGCTATGGAACAGACCTACCTCAGCAATCTGTAAAATTCCCTCATCAGTGCTGAGGATAGTTTCCAATTTGTCTTTGTTTTGTTGGATTATTTCATGGAAAATCCTTGTCAGGTTTAATCTGAGATCATCTTACAAAAACAAGTAGCTCTCATGACATTATACGAATCATTAGTATACAGTTCACAAACAAAATTTTTCTAGTAACATTTTAGTAAACATATTATTTTGTAATAGCCTTTTTGAAACTCTTCACAGATTTGACTTTTTGAGACATACCTGGATCCAGGGTCTTATTACAGTTGCCTAATTGTAGAATGATAAATGAGGTCATTACCTTTGCCTCGTTGTTATCCTTTCTTGTATGGGCCTTTATGATAGTCATTACCTTTGAAGGCATTACCCAAACTCGACCACTGCTGTTGAATAGATTTCAACTCATAGTGACCCTATAGGACAGAGCAGAACTGCCTCTTACAGTTTCCAAGACTGTTAATCTTTATGGAAGCAGACTCCCACATCTTTCTCCTGTGGAGCAGCTGGTGGGCTTGAACCAACCACTGATCTTTTCATTAACAGCCAAGCTCTTTTACCACTGCACCACCAGGCTCCTAGAAGGCATTAGAACACTTCAAAATTCTTTAGTATGTAGACCATTTTTAATTTGTTTTATGTTGTGGCTTAAAACCTTTGTCATTTCTGTATCATTTTAAAATTATGGACTGCTGTAAACACATACTCATCTGTGTATATAGTAACTCTTATCTCTTCCCCACCAGCAGCCTGTGAGGAGTGTGATGAGGTCAGCCATATGGACGAATTTTAACTCTGGCTGGGGGTTGTAGTCTAGGGATGAATTGAAATCTGTTAAAGCATAACCTGCCTGATAGTTTTCCATTTCAGGCTTAAGCTATGACTTGTCAACAAACAAGATTAAATATGAAGAGTTTACTGGGCTGCTTAATATACCTTTCCAAGGCATAGTCAATTCTCAGAGGAGAGACAGTCATGGATTTCCCCTTCTTTGGGTAAAGAAATGAGTAACAGGATTTAAAGTGGTCCAAAATGTAAAAAAAAAAAAAAAAATGCATACAGAAGAAAATAATAAAATTTTATAATAGCTAAGTCTGCACGCTGAAAAATGTTGCAAATCTTTGGTAAGCAACAGGAGTTGTACAACATAAGCGATTGAGCTTTGTAAAAGGCATCCTAAAATCAAGTTCCACCACTTGTCTGTCAGTTTGTCATACTTTGGTGCATGTGGCTGTGATGCTGGGATCTATGCCACTGACATTTCAAATACCAGCAGGGCCACCCATAGTGGACAGGTTTCAGTGTCTGACTTACTTGTTTGAATATGTCATCAGGAAGTATGTCAAACATGATGTCCTCCTCTTGAGCACTACTAGAGGAGGATATCATGTTTGGTGAAGTATAGGTACAACAAAAGTGTGGGAGACCCTCTGTGAAATGGATTGGCAAAATAGCTGCAAGGATGGACTAGAACATGCTGGCCATTGTGATGATGACACAAGACCAAGCAATGTTTAGTTCTGTTGTATATAAAGTCACCATGAGTTGGAGCCAACTTGATGGCATATCTATCATCTATCTACCTACCTACCTGTCTATCTATCTATCTATCCATCTAATCTACCTATCTAAAAATCAAATCGGTAGAGCTTTTCACTCATTTGGTGGCTGCTGCAATTATCCTTAGAAAAAGATGGGTAGGATTTTGCCCCTGGGACCAAGTAAAGATTGAAGATAGAAACTGGTTTCTTATGATTTCCTTGAAGTTGAGTCAAAACTCTGTGGGTTTGTCCAGACCAATCAGTACATATAGGTAGAAAGGTTATGATAATTAGGAATGTCCAGAATCGGGAGAAGTTAAATACCTAATTTTAAGTCACAAAATGCCATTCATACTTGGGTCCCAGGGAGGGAGGTTCAATTAACAAAAATTTTCACAGTCATATTCATATGTAGTCATTTTTGAAAAGTAGGGAACCCATTGCCTGCAATAATCTGTAGTGGATCTAGAAAACTTCTTGGTTGCTCTTAATAAGCATCCTAGCAAAATATTTAACAGCAAAATTTCATCAACATATCTAAGAGTATATCACAGAGAAATTTAAGTTCCCTATAGTCCTGATTGAGAACCTGTGAAAAATAGAGTGTTTCCTCAGTAAACCTCTGAGTCATCACTATCCAAGTAATTGTGACTTTTTCAGGAAAAGTCAAGCAGGTATTGATGATCTTGATCCAAAGAGACACTGAATAAGGCAGAACAAAGATCTACAGCAATAAAAAATGTAGCCTTACACAGCACTGAAGAAAAAGTAGTTGTTTTTTGTTGTTGTTGTTTTTGTTTTTTACCACAGAATGTGTCATACTTCATGGTGATCTTCAAATTGAGATTAATTTATAGGCAAAGATATTGATAATTAAATGCCCAAATTAATCATAAACTGATTATGAACAAGGGAGTGCTCAGACAGCTTTAAAAAATCCATTTGGGAAGCATTTAGTTTGATAATTCTATTCGCATAGGATACCCCCAAACGATTAAGGTAGCAGGAGTGGTGTCACAGGAGCCAATAATTATTAGCAAAGGGTTCAATGGTGACAGTACTAGGCTGAAGCTGGGTAGACTATTGACTCTGAGGTTGTGTGACAGGGGCAGCATTTTTGGTTGGTATTGTAGTGTCTGTATCAATAAAAAAAAAAAAATGCAGGCTTGTACCTTAAGATTTAGAGAAGTTTCTTCTTATAAATTTAAGGGTAAAGCAGAAAACTGGATTTCAGTTTCTCCTCAGAATACCTTCATTCATCACTCACTTCATATTGTTCTTTCTGTTTTTTAGCTAGTATGGAATAACATTTTTTTCTCCAATTTTGTTTGTGTTTAAGTATTCACAGATGTTTTTGTCAAAGCCTTTTTCTACTCTGGTGTTTGATGACAGGGATGGGAGCATATATTTGCTTTATCTGGAAGGTTGTCAGTACACTCTGGGTCTTTTTCTGCTTTTCTTCTGAGATTTAATGAATATGTTCTGTTAGGCACTGAGGATGTGACAACAAAGCTCTTTTATATTCCATTATCTGCTCATTTTTAAATTCTCAATCTCAGAAAAAATGAAGAGTTCACATCTGCTTTAAGAATGGCTCTTGTATGTTGTCTAAAGGTATTAAAGGCCCTATTCCTAAAGTCTCCAAAAATTCTTAGAAAATATTAGTTTGCAATATATTTGTACAAGAAAGACTTTGGAGATGACTTCTAAAACACTCTGCCCAACATCTACAGATTCTGTCCAGATTAAAATCTCTGGATTTGTCTGGAATTCCTTAATATATTCTATCACATTTTCTTTCCAATTTTTCTTTTTTTTTTAAACTAAGATTCATACTAAAGTGAAATAATTGATATTATTCCTATCCTTATCCCCAATTCATTTGTACACAGCTCTTTATCTTGCCTAGACTTCCGCTCAGAGTGAGACCAGGACTGCAAAAATACCCTAAGAATTCTGGCCTGTTTTAAAGAGGATTTAACTGTAAAACACAGTTGAGATTTGGGGATTTCTGGCTGGCCTGAGGGATGAGAAGCGAGTCACAATGAAGAGCAGAGGTTGAGGGAAACGGAGAAGCATATTGTTGTTGTTGTTAGGTGCCATCAAGTCTGTTCCGATCGATGGCAAATTTTTGTACCACAGAACAAAACACTGCCAGGTCCTGCGCCATCCTTAGAATCATTGTTATGCTTGAGCCCATTGTTGCAACCACTGTGTCAATCCATCTCTTTGAGGGTTTTTCTATTTTCTGCTGATCCTCTAACAAGCATATGTCTTTCTCCAGGGACTGATCCCTCCTGACAACATATCCAAAGTATATAAGATGCAGTCTCGCCATCCTTGCTTCTAAGGAGCATTCTGGTTGTACTTCTTCCAAGATAGATTTGTTCATTCTCTTGGCGGTCCATGGTATATTCAATATTCTTCGCCAACACCACAATTCAAAGGCGTCAATTCTTCTTCAGTCTTCCTTACTCATTTTCAAGCTTTCGCATGCATAAAATGCACCTGAAAATACCGTGGCTTCGGTCAGGTACACCTAAGTCTTCAAGATGACATCTTTGTTTTTCAACACTTTAAAGAGCTTTTTCGCAGCAGCTCTGCCCAATGCAATGTGTCATTTGAATACTTGACTGCTGCTTCCGTAGGTATTGAATTGTGGATCCAAGTAAAATGAAATCCTTGACAACTTCAATCTTTCCTCCATTTATCATGATGTTGCTTATTGGTCCAGTTGTGAGGATTTTTGTAGAAGCTTAGATTGGGAAAAGAACAAAAGCAGGCTAAAAACTACTATGTTTGAGTTACCATTTGGGGTAATCTAAAAGAGAAGTCATTTTAAATATTTTATATTTTATTTGCATTGACTGATAAACTTTATAAGGAAGAATTTGAGTATCTGAATTTTGTTTGGAAGCTTCTCATTCCAATTAAAAAAAAAAAAGTAAACAATGAGTGAAGATTTACACTCATTCTGTTCTAAGGAGCATCTCATATGAACAATTTTAACATATCAGAATTTCTTCACGTTAGTATTGTAATATTAAATATTTGTTGGTGAAATTAATCTATTCAGAAAGAAGATAGTCACCAGAATTAGAGTTATAAATTCATAGAAGAGGCAGGAGAGTAGCCCAGAGGAAATCATAGGCTTGGAATTAGACGAGCAAAAGCCATAAGAGTCTGGAACCAGTTTGTTGAAATCATTGTTTATGTACCTGTGTCCTGAACACCAATATATTTCCAGCTGACACCAATCACAGGCTTAATCATTTGTGATTCCCAGTGGATATGAAGCTTAGAGAAGAGACCTCATTCAGAAACAGATGCTCACAGACAAAACATTACAAGACCACCCTTATAAGGTCCTTATAAACAACCCAAGACAAAGTTTGTCCAGAGGACACTGTCTTATTTTTTTTTATTAATTTTTATTTTGCTCTAAGTGAAAGTTTACAAGTCAGTCTCACACAAAAACTTATATACACCTTGCTACATACTCCCAATTGCTTTCCCCCTAATGAGACAGCCTGCTCCCTCCCTCCACTCTCTCTTTTGTTGTCCATTTCGCCAGCTTCTAACTCCCTCACCCTCTTATCTCCCTTTCAGGCAGGAGGTGCCAACATAGCCTCAAGTGTTCACCTGATCCAAGAAGCTCACTGCTCTCCGAGATCCCTCTCCAACCCGTTGTCCAGTCCAATCCCTGCCTGAAGAGTTGGCTTGGGGAATGGTTCCTGTCCTGGGCCAACAGAAGGTCTGGGGGCCATGACCACTGGAGTCCTTCTAGTCTCAGTCAGACCATTAAGTCTCGTCTTTTTATGACAATTTGGTGTCTGCATCCCACTGCTCTCCTGCTCCCTCAGGAGTGCTCTGTTTTGTTCCCTGTCAGGGCAGTCATCAGTTGTAGCTGGACACCATCTAGCTCTTCTGGTCTCAGGCTGATGTAGTCTCTGGTTTATGTGGCCCTTTCTGTCTCTTGGGCTCGTAATTACCTTGTGTCCTTGGTGTTCTTCATTCTCCTTTGATCCTGGTGGGTTGAGGCCAATTGATGTACCTTAGATGGTCGCTTGCTAGTGTTTAAGATCCCAGATGCCACTCTCCAAAGTGGAATGCAGAATGCTTTCTTAATAAATTTTATTATGCCAATTGACTTAGATGTCCCCTGAAACCATGATCCCCAAACCCCTGCCCCTGCTACCCTGGCCTTCAAAGCATTCAGTTTATTCAGGAAACTTCTTTGCTTTTGGTTTAGCCCAGTTGTGCTGACTCACCTTTATTGTGTGTTGTCTTTCCCTTCACCTAAAGTAGTTCTTATCTACTATCTAATTAGTGAATACCCGTCTCCCACCTTACTCCCTCCCTCCCCCCTCTCATAACCATCAAAGAATATTTTCTTCTCTGTTTAAACTATTTCTCAAGTTCTTATAAGAGTGGTCTCACACAATATTTGTCCTTTTGCAACTGACTAATTCCACTCAGCATAATGCCTTCCAGGTTCCTCCGTGTTATAAAATGTTTCACAGGTTCATCACTATTCTTTATCGATGTGTAGTATTCCACTGTGTGAATATACCATAATTTATTTATCCATTCATCTGTTGATGGGCACCTTGGTTGCTTCCATCTCTTTGTTCTTGTAAACAGTGCTGCAATAAACATGGGTGTGCATATATCTGTTTGTGTAAAGACTCTTATTTCTCTAGGGTATATTGCAAGGAGTGGGATTGCTGGATCGTAAAAAAAAAAATTTTTTTTTTATGGTAGTTCTATTTTTAGCTTTTGGAAAGAAGCACTAAATCAATTTCCAAAGTGGTTGTACCATTTTACATTCCCACCAGCAGTACATAAGTGTTTCAATCTCTCACAGCCTCTCCAACGTTTCTTAATTTGTGTTTTGGGGATTAATGCCAGCCTTGTTGGAGTGAGATGGAATCTCATTGTAGTTTTGATTTGCATTTCTCTAATGGCTAATGACAGTGACCATTTCCTCATGTATCTGTTAGCCACCTGAATGTCTTCTTTAGTGAAGTGTCTGTTCATAACTTTTGCCCATTTTTTAATTGGGATATTTGTCTTTTTGTAGTTGAGTTTTTGCAGTATCACGTAGATTTTAGAGATCTGGCGCTAATCGGAAATGTCATAGCTAAAAACTTTTTCCCAGTCTGTAGGTAATCTTTTTACTCTTTTGGTGAAGTCTTTAGATGAGCATAGATGTTTGATTTTTAGGAGCTTCCACTTATCTAGTTTTTCTTCTGCTTTGTTAGTAATGTTTTGTATACTGTTTATGCCATGTGTTAGGGCTCCTAACGTTGTCCCAATTTTTTCTTCCATGATCTTTATCATTTTAGATTTTATATTTAGGTCTTTGATAAATCTTGAGCATATTTTTGTGCATGGAGTGAGGTACGGGTCTTGTTTTGTTTTTTTTGCAGATGGATATCTAGTTATGCCAGCACCATTTGTTAAAAAAGACTGTCTCTTACCCCATTTAACTGTTTTTGGGGTTTTGTCAAATATCAAGTGCTCATGTATGGATGGATTTATGTCTGGATTCTCAATTCTATTCCATTGGTCTATGTATCTGTTGTTGTACCAGTACCAGGCTGTTTTGACTGCTGTGGTGGTATAATAGGTTCTAAAATCTCTTAGAGCAAGGTCTCCCACTTTGTTCTTCTTTTTCAGTAATGCTTTATTTATCCGGGGCCTCTTGCCCTTCCATATGAAGTTAGTAATTTGTTTCTCCATGTCATTAAAAAATGTCATTGAAATTGGATCAAAATTGCATAAAATTCATAGATTGCTTTTGGTAGAATAGACATTTTTATAATGTGAAGTTTTCCTATCCATGAGCAAGTTATGTTCTTCCACTTATGTAGGTCTCTTTTATTTTCTTTCAGAACTGCTTTGTAGTTTTCTTTGTGTAAGTCTTTTACACCTCTGGTAAGTTTTATTCCTAAGTATTTTACCTTCTTAGGGGCTACATTAAAGGGTATTGATTTGGTGATTTCCTCTTCAATGTTTTTTTTGTTGGTGTAGAGGTATCCAACTGATTTTTGTGTGTTTCTCTTGTATCCCGATAGTCTGCTGAACTCTTGTATTAGTTTCAATAGTTTTCTGGAGGATTCCTTAGGGTTTTCTGTGTATAAGATCATGTCATCTGCAAATAGAGATACTTTGACTTCTTCCTTGCCAATCTGGATGCCCTTTATTTCTTTGTCTAGCCTAATTGCTCTGGCTAGGACCTCCAGCACAATGTTGAATAAGAGTGGTGATAAAGGGCATCTTTGTCTGGTTCCCGATCTCAAGGGAAATGCTTTCAGGCTCTCTCCATTTAGGATGATGCTGCCTGTTGGCTTTGTATAAAAAAAAAAAAAAAAAAAAAAATTTTTTTTTTTTTTTGTATAAATGCCCTTTATTATGTTGAGGAATTTTCCTTCTATTCCTATTTTGCTGAGAGTTTTTATCATGAATGGGTGTTGAACTTTGTCAAATACCTTTTCTGCAACAGTTGATAAAATCATGTGATTCTTGTCTTTTGTTTTATTTATATGATGGATTACATTAATTGTTTTTCTAACGTTGAGCCATCCCTGCACACTTAATATGAATCCCACTTGGTCATGATGAATTATTTTTTTGATATGTTGTTGAATTCTATTGGCTAGAATTTTGTTGAGGATTTTTGTATTTGTGTTCATGAGGGATATAGATCTGTCATTTTCTTTTTTGTGATTCCATTACCTGGTTTTGGTATCAGGAATATGCTGGCTTCATGGAATGAGTTAGGGAGTATTCCATCTTTTTCTATGCCCTGAAATACATTTAGTAGTAGTGGTGTTAAATCTTCTCTGAAAGTTTGGTAGTACTCTAAAGTGAAGTCATCCGGGCCAGGGCATTTTTTTGTTGGGGTTTTTTTGATTGCTTTTTCAATCTCTTCTTTTGTTATGGGTGTATTTAGTTGTTCTACCTCTTTTTGCGTTACTTTAGGTAGGTAGTGTGTTTCTAGAAATTCATCCATTTCTTCTAGGTTTTCAAATTTGTCAGAGTACAATTTTTCATAGTAATCTGATATGATTCTTTCATTTTCAGTTGGGTCTGTTGCAATATCACCCATCTCATTTGTTATTCTGGTTTATTTGGTTCCCCTCCTGATTTTCTTTTGTCATTTTGTCCAGTGGTTTATCAATTTTGTTGTTTTTTCCAAAGAACCAGCTTTTGGTCTTGTTAATTCTTTCAATTGATTTTCTCTTTTCTATTTCATTTAGTTCAGCTCTAATTTTTATTATTTGTTTTCTTCTGGTGCCTGAAGGTTTCTTTTTTTTTTTCTCTTTCTAATCTAAATTCTTTGATTTTGGCCCTTTCTTCTTTTTGGATGTGTGCATTTATTGATATAAATTGACCTCTGAGCAATGGTTTCATTGTGTCCCAAATGTTCTGATAGGAAGTTTTTTCATTCTCGTTGGATTCTATCAATTTCTTTATTCCATCCTTAATGTCTTCTATAATCCTGTCTTTTTTGAGTAGGCTATTGCTCAGTTTCCAAGTGTTTGATTTCTTTTCCCTCCTTTTTCTGTTGTTGATTTCTACTTTTATGGCCTTATGGTCAGAGAAGATGCTTTGTAATATTTCAATATTTTAGATTCTGCTATAAAATCAATTTAATCCGGCTTACTTTATAACCTAACATGTGGTCTATTCTAGAGAATATTTCACGTGCACTTTTATGGCCTTATGGTCAGAGAAGATGTTTTGTAGTATTTCGACATTTTGGGTTCTGCTAAGGGTTGCTTTATGACCTAATATGTGATCTATCCTAAAGAATGTTCCATATGCACTAGAAAAGAAGTTATACTTTGTTGCTGTTGGTTGGAGTGTTCTATATACATCTATGAGGTCAAGTTGGTTGATTGTGGCATTTAGATCTTCTGTGTCTTTATTGAGCTTCTCTCTGGATGTCCTGTTCCTCACCAAAAGTGGTGTGTTGAACACTCCTACTATTATTGTGGAGCTGTCTATTTCATATTTCAGTGCTGATAGAGCTTGTTTTATGTATCTTGCAGCCCTGTCATTGAATGCATAGCTATTTAATTTGGTTATATCCTCCTGGTATATTGCCTGTTTAATCATTATATAGTGTCCTTCTTTATCCTTTGAGGTAGATTTAACTTTAAAGTTTATTTTGTCAGATGTTAATATTGCTACTCTTTCTCTTTTTTGATTGTTGTTTGCTTGATATTTTTTTCAATCCTTTGAGTTTTAGTTTGTTTGTGTCTGTAAGTCTAAGGTGTCTCTTATAGACAGCATATAGATGGATTGTGTTTTTTAATCCATTCTGCCACTCTCTGCCTCTTTATTGGTGAATATAGTCCATTTCCATTTAGGGTAATTATAGGTAGGTATGAATTTTATGAATTTGGTGCTATCATTTTGTTTTGTGTGTGTGTGTGTGTTGTTGCCAGTTTCTCTCTCCCACTTATTTTTGTGTGCTGAGTAGAATTATCTTAACATATTGTCCTTTTCTAATATTCATTGTTGTTGATTTTGTTTCTGCTGAATCTCTATTTTTTTTCTTGTATTTGATTTTGATGTGTAGGATAGTTTGTCTCCTTTGTGGTTACCTTATTATTTACCCCTATTTTTCCAAATTTAAAACTAACTTTTATTTCTTTGTATTGTCTTGTCTTCCTCTCCATATGCAACATCTATGACTACATTACATTTCTTAGACCCTCTTTATTGTTTTGATATTGTCTTCTTTTACATAGTAACATCGCTGTTACCCTGTTTTGAGTGTTTTTTTTTTTTTTAATCTTGATTTATTTTTTTGACTTCCCTGCCTGGGTTGACTTCTGATTGCTCTGCCCAGTGTTCTAGTCTTGGGTTGATACCTGATATTATTGATTTTCTCACCAAAGAACTCCCTTTAGTATTTCTTGTAGTTTTGGTTTGTTTTTACAAATTCCCTAAACTTGTGTTTATCTGGAAATGTCCTAATTTCACCTTCATATTTAAGAGACAGTTTTGATGGATATATGATTCTTGGCAGACAATTTTTTTCCTTCAATTTTTTAATATAATTCATCCCATTGCCTTCTTGCCTGAATGGTTTCTGCCAAGTAGTCCGAGCTCATTCTTATTGGCTTTCCTTTGTAGGTGGCTTTTGTTTATCCCTAGCTGCTCTTAAAATTCTCTCTTTATCTTTAGGTTTTGTAAGCTTGATTATAACATGTCTTGGTGACTTTCTTTTAACATCTATCTTATGTGGAGTTCGATGAGCATCTTGGATAGATATCTTCTCATCTTTCACGATAACAGGGAAGTTTTTTGCCAACAAATCTTCAACAATTCCCTGTGTATCTTCTGTTATCCCTCCCTGTTCTGGTACTCCAATCACTCATAGGTTATTTTTCTTGATAGAGTCCCACATGATTCTTATAGTTCCTTCTTTTTTTAAAAAAAAAAAAAAAAAAGCCTTTTATGTGATTTTTCTTCTAATATATTAGTGCCAAGTGCTTTATCTTCAAGTTCAGAAATTCTGTCTTCCACTTGCTCTAATCTGCTTCTCTGTCTCTCTATCGAGTTGTCTATTTCTGTAATTTTTTTGTTAATCTTCTGAATTTCTGATTGCTGTCTGTCTATAGATTTTTCCAGCTTATTAAATTTTTCATTATGTTCCTGAATAATGTTTTTAATTTCTTCAATTGCTTTATCTGTGTGTTCCTTGGCTTTTTTTCTGTGTATTGCCTCATTTCCTTCCTGATGTCTTGAAGGGTTTTGTATATTAATCTTTTGTTTTCTGACTCTGGTAATTCCAGGACAGCACGTTCATCTAGAGTATCCCTGGATTCTTTATTTTGATAGCTTGTTGAGGTGATCATTGTCTGTTTCTTTATGTGACTTGATATTGACTGTTGTCTCTGAGCCACCTATAAGTTATTGTAGTATTTTATTTTATGTTTGCTTACTGTGTCATAGCTTCTTGCTTTGTTTTATTTTGATATACCCAAATGGGCTTCTTGAGTGAGTCAGCTTGATTATTTTCCCCTTTGGAGCTCTGACATCCTGTCCCCAGATGGCTAGAGTTGTTATTAGGTGTATCAGTCTAGGAGTCCATTCAGTTTTCTTGTGTGAATTCAGCTTAGGTGTCCAGGGAGTTGATCATCAAGTGTGTGGTACAGGCTCTGCCCTACAGTCTTAGAGGGGCAGAGGTGATTGGTGTAGGTATCAGTATCTGATTGTAGCAGGGGGTCACACTTTGAACAGGAAGGGGGCTGAGAATCATCCCCAAGTGTCTCTGAGGAAAGCATGTCCCTGTTCCCTAGAGTGTACAGGTGGGTTGGTTCTGCAGCTGGACTATGGGCACCCAATGTTTTTGGTTGTAAGGACTGGGAGGTACCAGTTATCCTTAGACCCCTGTCCTCGGTGGCTGGGTGACCTGAGTATAGCTTCCAGTCCTTAAGCCCCTGATGTGAGTAGGTGAGGACCCTGTTTAATAGGCAAAGCAATGTCAAACATCAAACACCCTCCCTCTCAACCACATAGCTGAAATGGTTGGAGTCTACCAACAAGGGCCTTTTCTCCTGAAATAGTCCCACGCAGGTCCATGCATAGGGGAAAGTCACTCAAAGGCCATGGACCATTTATGCCTTCACAGAAGCCACTTCTATCTTGAGTTCCCCCAGTTAGTGGAGCTGGCAAATTTTCTTTTCCTCCAATTGCAATTTTATTCCTTCTCCAAGGCCAGGAGGATCGCTCTAGGTGCTCCACAGGGCCAAGTCAGGCCCAGGGAAGTCAGCCCCTGTAGCTGGCTTGGGAGTGGGGGTTGCGGTAAAATATACACAAGCACTTAGCTTTTGTGGAGAGTGCTATTTTTCTCCGGTTCCGGATGTGTGAGTAGGTTGTATGGTTGGCTGCTTCTCCCTGAGAAACTGCGGCTGAATGCTAGTACCAGCCTGCCACCGCTGCTCCCGGGAATGGTGCCTGAGGGCTCCCCACAATTCAGGTCTGGTAACCCTTCTTCGCTTCTGAACCATCTCTTCCTCCCCCTGCCCCTCAGTTCATTCTCTAAGCTTACCTTTGATGCTCAGGTCTCCTAGCTTGTCATAAATATACTCGTTTCACTTTTTTTTGGGGGGGGGTCTTTTTTGTAAAGAGGGCTCTCCAGAAGTGTCTGTCTTTTCCGCCATCTTGGCTCTGCCCCTCTGGACACTGTCTTATTTACCTAGTGCTGTCATAACATAAATACCAGAAGTAGATGGCTTTAAGAACAGAAATTTATTTTCTCATAGCCCAAGAGGCTAGAAGCCTGAATTCAGGGCATGGCTCTAAGGGGAGCCCCTTCTTTGCTTATTTCAGCTTCTGTTAACTGGCAGTCCTTGGCAATCCTGAGCTTGTTAATGCATTTATCTCCTTTGCCTCTCCCTCTATTCCTACTGTGTGTGTGTGTGTGTGTGTGTGTCTGTGTCTCTTCTGCTTTTTTATATAACTCTTAAGTGATTAGGTTTAGGAAGCAATCTACACTAGTATGACCTCATTTATATGACAAACCTATTTCTAACCAGGATCATATTTATAGATAGAGGGGTTAGGATTTAAACACATATATCTGGTGTTTTTTTTTTTTTTATCTGGTGGATACAATTCAGTTTACAACAGACGTCAATTTGGGGATAAAACCTTTTGCACTCCTCAGGCTGACTCTAGAAATAGACATATTGGGGCTGATGTTTGTCTCTTCTACAAAAAATCCTCTTACAGAGTCACAACAAGAATGGCAAGGACAAACACAAGCAATTTGGCCTGGGGCAGAATTGGAATATCTCATAGCCTGATTGCTTATTTCATGTCCCAAGCCATAAAGTAAAGTGGTTCCGTTTACTTTCTTCCTTTTTCAAAGCCAGCTGTCAAGCTCCCAAGTCAGTGAAAGAACCCAGCAATGAATTGTCCTAACATAATCACCAACAAAAGAATTGACCAGGAATTAGAATGATTCAAAATGTTATTACATCCAAAAAGCATAGCTAGATTGTTCTGAAAAAGAATCAAAGAGACCTCACACATAAGTTTCTGGAAAATAAAAATATTTTTACTGAAATTAAATTAGAAAATACATGGATAGGTAGAATTATACAGTGGATAGAATTAAGTAAAATGATTATTTGGAAGATCAAGTTAAGGGCCCCTCCCACCCCTAACAAAGAGAATGGAAGGGATGGAAAATGTAAGAGAAATACTAAGAAATATGGAGTTTCAGAACAGAAACTTGATGGCCTGCAGAGGAATAAACAAATAGCCAAGAGAAGCCAATTGCCACATGGTACAGAAAGATAAAATCAGAACAGAGCAAGATGAAGGATGAGAGACTCATGCCCAGATTCACCCTTGTGAAATTACACTGCTACAAATATCATTGAGTCTTAAACATTCCAGACCAGAGACATAAAATGGGTTACATAAATAAAAAGAAGAAAATGACTCATAAATGATTTCTTGTCAGTAGCTCTGGACAGAAAAAAATCAATGCAACAACTCCTTCAAAATTCTAATAGAAAATATTTTTCAAACACCAACTCAAATTAGCAGTGTTGTGACAAAATACGTATTCCATACATGTAAATTCTTAGGATATTTATTTTTCATCTCCTTTATATAACTCTGGGGGGTTTGGCATCCCACCGAAATTGGAAGGAAATATAAAACAACATTAATTAATGCGATACATGAAGTAGAAAAAAAAATCAATAAAGGTCTTAGACTCTTATTCTCTTTTTCTAGTGGTAGGACCTGACAGCACAGGTAAACATTGGTGTTATTGGTGTAATCATATTATTGGTTCTGAATTGATATTCATTATTAACACAATCATATACTACATATACTGTTTTATTGGTTAAAATTATAATCAATGTACAAAAAGAAGATTGTCATTGTCAAAGGAGAATTTATATATATATTTTAATCTAGAAAATGTCAAGGTAATAGTGTAACTTCCAAAACTATTGTTTCTAAGTAGTTCTAAATAATCACAGTAGTGTAAGTAGCAGAATGGAACTAAAGTAGAAAGTTTTTTCTTCTCTTTTTATAACACACATTCAAAGAATGCTATTAAAATGGATAGTCAGTTAAAAAAAAAAAAAAAAAAACTAATGTATTTCTTAAACTTATAGAGTCCCTGGGTGGAAGGTTAAGCACTCTACTACTAGTCAGAAAGTTGGTGATTGGAACCCACCTAGAGGTGCATCAGAAGATAGGTAAGAATCTGCTTCCAGAAGGTCACAGCCTTGAATGCCCTATAAATCAGTTCTACTCTCTACACATGGGATCGCCGTGATTCAGAATCAACTGAATGACAACCAGCAACAATTTAATGTTATAATGACAGTACCTGTACCCAAACCAAACTTATTGCCACTGATTGAATTCCAACTCATACAGACACTATAGGATAGAGTAGAAATGCCCTGTAGGGCTTCCAGCGAGAAGCTGATGGAGTCAAACTACTGACCTTTTTGTTAGCATCTGAGCTCTTAACCACTGTATCACTAAAAATAGCACCAAAATTAAATTTGTAAGGATTTTTTTTCTCCAGGAAAAGGAAATTATGGTTGATTTTAAAACATTTATTAAATATATTTTTTAACTAGAAAAACATGTTTAAACCCTGACTAAAAAGTAAATTCTAACAGAAGTAGAAAAAATATATATATCATAGGAATACCTAAATCTGTATTGAATATAATGTATGTTAATACTATAGTAATTTTAGATTGCAATAGCATCTTTAGGGCTAGTGCCACCCAGTGTGGTAACTCATGATGTCTCACTCCCCTGCCTGGAGTGGGCTTGGCCAGCTGGAGAACTCCCTTGTGGGTCGAGCTGCCCTTACCTCTCCCACTGGCCAAGGCGGAGACCCTCCTGTTCTCCCACACCCTGACTGATCTGTGACAAGGAGTGGAGGCAATGAGTTACCACACTGGGTGACACCAGCCCTAGTGGCTGGCAGGTGATAGGGGGCAGTGTGATGAGTTACTGTGTTGAGTGATGGGTGACACTAACCCTAGTGACACCACTGCCTTGATGGCCCCTCCCCTGACAGCGCCTGCTTGCCAGCCACTGCTGCCAGAAACTCTGGGGTCATTTTGATGTCACCCCCTCTGACATTGTGACACCTCCCTGTAAATTCCAACCCTCCCCCCCCCCCAGGGATGCCACTGTTGATTTGTCTTTTCCATATATATGAACATATATTGGAAAAAAGATGGAAACGTCCTTCCTTTGTAAATCTATTTCTAGTAAAAAAGAAAGAAAAATGGATTCAATTCCTATTGTTTTAGTCTATGGAGAGAAAGTTTTGCTTAGCCTGTGCATGTCAGGATCTGATAGTTCAACTGTATAACCCAAATGTTAGCTAAGGTCACCCTGTTCTTTGCCATTTAAATCAAATTGGCTTTATTCCCTAGTTCTTCCGGGGCTTATATGTTTCATGGTTATTTCTGACTCTCCATTCTTTTAGCTGAACTCTCAATCTCTTTCTTGCCTTATTTCAGTTGGCTGTCAATTTTATTTATTTTATTATGCAGATAAATTTAGCTCTTTCTTTTGTACTTGTTTTGTGTCTACCCTTGTATGTCAAAAGACTCTTTAATGTTTCTGCTAAAACAAATGGGCCCTGGGTTTCCAGTCTTGCTTCTTAGCAGCAAAAAAGGAAGGTCAGTAGCCTTGAAAAGTAAAGTTTTTATTTCCTACCCTCACCCACAAGTCTCTGTAAGTGGATGAAACACCAACACACATATACACACGTACAAACCAAAAAACCGTTGCCTTTGTGTTGGTTCCAATTCATGACGAATCCACGTGTTACAGAGTAGAATTGAGCACCATAGGGTTTTCTTGGCTGTAATCTTTAAGGAAGCAGATTTTGGTGCTGCTGTGTAGGTTTGACCCTCCTACTTTTCAGTTAGTAGTTGAGTGCAAAAGCTTTGTGCTGCCTAGGGACGTACTGAAACATCATAAGGTGAGAATAAATTTCAAATGAAGGAATGATGCCACCCTTCACACATATATCCCCAAATCCCTTAGAAAACAAAAAGGGTGACAGTCATTTTTTCCTTTTAAAAATACCATTTTTTTGGTCCACTTCACTTATGATCAATTAATTCATAAGTAATGGTAGCCAACATTTGGGTGCAAATGTAGCAGTGTTTTCAACTTGAGTTACGAAGAGCACACATAGTTGCAGATAATACAAGTTTGGATAGATCCGATAAACTGAGTTTGAAGCCTTTTGGACTGTGATACTATAATGACTTCTTAGAAAACGTTTTAATGGAAGAGAGAGTCTGAGAGACCAGCTTGACCCAGCAGTTAATTTTAGTCTTAGTTGGGAGGGGCTATGCTTGGCACTTAGTAAGCATTCAACGAATGGATTACAGTTTGAATTGGTCTTCTGACTCAACAACCCCCTGAATTTAATTCTGAATGAGGGTTTGGAATTATGGGATGGTCACTGCAGGCCTCTGAGAATGGGACTAACCGTGCACATGACATAATATAGAACGATTAGGACCACAGTAGTGTTTCACAAAATAAGAGTTGATATTCACTAAAATAACTAAATATAGAGGATCCAGAACTGAGATTAAGCAATTCAGGATAGGAAGCCAAGTATGAATTTCACTTATTACATGTTGGATAACTCATACTGAGGATATAAAATATAAGTCTATAAATGTTTCTTTAAAAAAAAGTTTTCACTTAAATACATGCAACAATTCTCATGGTAGAGAAACTCAGGTGTTTAATTTTCTAGGATGCAAAATTCACAGTAAATAAATAAATCCATTAGAAACTAGCAGAAGATAAAAATAAGAACGGCAATAATAGTAATGCTGATATTCAGAATTCACTAGTCCTTAATAGAGACTTGGCTGGCCAGGCACCATTCTAAGTAACTCATGCTCATTAAGTCATTGAATGATTCTTCACAAAACTTTTATGAGGGAAGTGCTAATATATTCCTTTCACACATGAGTCTATTTAAAATCAGAGCATAGGCGGAGCCAAGATGGCTGACTAGGTAGACAGCTACCTCTGATCCCCCTTGCAACAAAGACTCAGAAAAACAAGTGAATCGATCACATACATGACAATCTATGAACCCTGACCATCAAACACAGATCCAAAGAGTTGACCTGAGTGACAGGTGAGCGAAAAGCTGCACCCTGAACCAGCGACTGCTTCTGAAACCCTCGACTCACTCCACAGCCTTGAGCCCTCGCGGTTCCCTGGTGCCAAGTGGCGGGGCTGATAATGGTTTGCTGAGGCAGGGCAGGCATGGGACTCAGCCCTAAACCCTAACCCCCTGGGGTAACCTCTGTAGAGACTTAGCCAGTGCAAGCAGGCTGCACACTGACGTGGCTAAGGAGAGAATGAACAAGCAATCAAGGGGAAGCAGCGACTATTTTTGGATCCTGGAGCCAGCGTCCCAGTCAGAAAACCTTGGCACCAGGCTTTGGACTGGGTGCAAGGGAGCTGAGCATGGCATCATGAGATGGTGCAAACACGGGACGCAGCCCTAGTCCCCTGAAGTGATCTCGGGTTAGCCCAGCCAGTGCACGCAGGCAGCGCAGCAACGCGGCTGACAGGAGGAGAAGTCACCAGGAGGCAGCGACTGGTTTTGAAGCCGGGAGTGCGGCGTCCAAGCTGGGGAACCGTGGCACTGGGCTTTGGACTGGGAGCGGAGGAACTAATCGCGGCTTCTGAGACAGTGCAAGCACGGGACGCGGGCCTGACCATCGGGGGCAATCTCTACCCAGCCAGCGCACACAGTCTACGCGCCCCTCGGGAATCTCAGATAAAACGGTCCTCACCTAGCAAGATAAGTAACTGTCTATATTCCTGGGTGCTACTCTCTCCTATCTATCTGATCCCTCCCTTCCCCTCCCCAGGCGGCTTCATGAACATTGGAATTTCCTGGGCCAGAGAGTGAAATGCTCTGTGTTTTTTGTTTGTTTGTTTGTTTTGTCTTTTCCTAACCCATTCTCCTGGCCTGAGAGAAGCAGCTACAAAAAACCCAGGGACCAAGAATCCTTCCCTGACTTCCTGAAATTGGACTAAAAATACAGAATCACCTCCGGCCAAGCATATGAGATCCACAGTCTTGGGCTTTCATCCCTACAGGAAACAAGGTTGCTATTACAATGCAAAGGCAGTTCTAATAGTGATCTGACTGTAATTGTTTAAGCAGATTACTGGAAAGACAAGTTTCCCAGGTCTGATATCTCTACCTATTAAACAGAGCCCTCACTGACCCACCATGGGGAACTGAGGGCTGAAGCTCCACCCAAACCACCTAACCTCCTGCCATAGGGGTCTGAGGATAGTGACATCTACCAATCTGTAGAGGTACATGCATTGGGTGCCTAAGGTACAGCTGCAGAGCTCACCCATAAAAGTGCTTTAGAAATACAGACACACCTACCTCACTGGCACTTGGGGGAAGCCTATCAGCATCCTGCCCCCCTTGAAAGTGACCCCCTGCTGCTACTAGAATCTGGTGCACACAACTATCACCACAACTCCTCTAAGTAAATAGGTGACAGTCTACCCCACACAGTTGGTGACCCAAAATCAGATTCTGCTCAAGAATAGTGAATGGACTTTTAGGCTTATATTTCTGGTAATGGCCCTAATCAGCTGGTAAGAGGACATAAGTGATTCAAAAGCTAAACAATCAAGACAGAACAATCTAGTAGCCCACCTATGTATATTAAAAGAAAACAAAACAAGATAAGACTCAGTGAGCAAATATAAAATAAATCACTACAATATCTTAGAGATGGGTCAGAGACAGCAGTAGATATCAAGCCACAAAAAGAAGCAGACCATGATTGCTTCTACAACTCCCCAAATTAAAGAATCCAAATCTTTCCCAAATGAAGATACAATCCTAGAATAGCCAGATGCAGGATATAAAAAACTAATTTACAGGATGCTTCAACACATCAGGGATGACCTCAAAAATGAAATAAGGCAATCTACAGAAAAAGCCAAGGAACACACTGGTAAAGCAGTTGAAGAAATCAAAAAGATTATTCAAGAACATAGTGGAAAAATTAATAAGCTGCAAGAATCCACAGAGAGACAGCATTCAGAAATCCAAAAGATTAACAGTAAAATTACAGAATTAGACAACTCAATAGGAAGTCAGAGGAACAGAATTGAGGAATTGGAATGCAGAGTGAGGGAGGTAGAGGAATTTTTTTTTTATATAGTTGAAGAAAAATCAGATAAAAGAATTAAAAAAAATGAAGAAACCCTAAGAATCAGGTAGGACTCTATCAAGAAGAATAACTTGCATGTCATTGGAGTTCCACAACAGGGTGGGATAACAGAAAATACAGAGAGAATAGTTGAAGATCTGTTGGCAGAAAACTTCCCTGACATCATGAAAGACAAAAGGATACCTATCCAAGATGCTCATCGAACCCCATTTAAGATTGATCCAAAAAGAAAATCACCAAGGCATATTATCATCAAACTTGCCAAAACCAAACATAAAGAGAAAATTTTAAAAGCAGCCAGGGATAAAAGAAAGGTCTCCTGCAAAGGAGAATCAATAAGTTCAGACTACTCAGCAGAAACCATGCAGTCAAGAAGGCAATGGGGTGACATATATAGAGCACTGAAGGAGAAAAACTGCCAGCCAAGATCATATATCCAGCAAAACTCTCTCTCAAATATGAAGGTGAAATTAAAACATTTACAGATAAACACAAGCTTAGAGAATTTGCAAAAACCAAACCAAAGCTACAAGAAATACTAAAGGAAATTGGTAAGAAAATCAATAACATCAGATAACAACACAAGACAAGGTCACAGAATAGAACATCCTGATATCAACTCAAATAAGGAAATCAGAAAAACAAATTAAGATTAATTGTAAAAAGAAAAAAATGCTCAAAACAGGGAATCATTGAAGTCATTATGTAAAAGATCACAATAATCAAAAAGAGGGACTAAATACAGGAGGCATAGAACTGCCATATGGAGAGGAAAACAAGGCGATATAGGATGATACAAGTTAGGTTTTTACTTAGAAAAATAGGGGTAAATATTAAGATAACCACAAAGAGGTCTAACAATTCCATAACTCAAAATAAAAACCAAGAAAAACATAACGACTCAGCAAACATAAATTCCACTACTATGAAAATGAGGAACACACAATTTACAAAGAAAAACGTCTCAGCACAAAAAAGTAAGTGGAAAAATGAAATTGTCAACAACACATACAAAAAGGCACCAAAATGACAACACTAAACACATACTTATCTATAAAAACGCTGAATGTAAATGGACTAAATGCACCAATAAAGAGACAGAAAGCCTCAGACTGGATAAAGAAACATGATCCATCTATATGCTGCCTACAAGAGACACGCCTTAGACTTAGAGTCTCAAACAAACTAATACTCAAAGGATGGAAAAAAAAGACATCAAGCAAACAATAAGCAAAAAAGAGCAGGAGTAGCAATATTAATTTCTGATAAAATAGACTTCAAAGTTAAATCTACCGCAAAGGATAAAGAAGGACACTACATAATGATTAAAGGGACAATTGACCAGGAAGATATAACCATATTAAACATTTATGCACCCAGTGACAGGGCTGCAAGATACATAAAACAAACTTTAACAGAACTGAAAAGTGAGATAGACACCTCCACAATTATAGTAGGAGACTTCAACTTGCCACTTTCGGAGAAGGACAGGACTTCCAGTAAGAAGCTCGAAAGAGACACAGAAGACCTAATTGCTACCATCAAACAACTTGACCTCATAGACTTATACAGAACACTCCACCTAACTGCTGCAAAGTATACTTTTTTCTCTAGTGCACATGGAACATTCTCTAGAATAGATCAACAAACCTTTGCAGAATCCAAAACATCAAAATATTACAAAGCATCTTCTCAGACCGCAAGGCCATAAAAGTGGAAATCAATAACAAAAAAATCAGGGAAAAGAAATCAAATACTTGGAAACTTAACAATAAAAAAAACTTTTTATATCCTGCTCAAAAAAGACTGGGTTATAGAATACATTAAGGAGGGAATAAAGAAATTCATAGAAGGCAACAAGAATGAAAACACTTCCTATCAAAACCTCTGGGACACAGCAAAAGCAGTGCTCAGAGGTCAATATATATAGATAAATGCACACATACATAAAGAAGAAAGAGCCAAAATCAGAGAACTGTCCTTACAACTTGAACAAATAGAAAGCGAGCAACAAAAGAATCCATCAGGCACCAGAAGAAAACAAATAATAAAAATTAGAGCTGAACTAAATGAATTAGAGAACAGAAAAACAATTGAAAGAATTAACAAAGCGAAAAGCTGGTTCCTTGAAAAAGTTAACAAAATTGATAAACTATTGGCCAGACTGACTAAAGAAATACAGGAAAGGAAACAAATAACCCAAATAAGAAACGAGATGGGCCATATCACAACAGAACCAACTGAAATTAAAAGAATCATATCAGATTATTACGAAAAATTGTACTCTAACAAATTCGAAAACCTAGAAGAAATGGATGGATTCCTAGAAAAACACTACCTACCTAAACTAACACAATCAGAAGTAGAACAACTAAATAGACCCATAACAAGAAAAGAGATTGAAAATATAATAAAAAAACTCCCAACAAAAAAAAAGCCCCAACCCGGACAGCTTCACTGCAGAGTTCTACCAAACTTTCAGAGAAGAGTTAAGACCACTACTACGAAAGGTTTTTCAAAGCACAGAAAATGGTGGAATACTATCTAACTCATTCTGTGAAGCCACCATACCCTGATACCAAAACCAGGTAAAGACATTACAAAAAAAGAAAATTACAGACCTATATCCCTCATGAACATAGACGCAAAAATCCTCAACAAAATTCTAGCCAATAGAATTCAACAACATACCAAAAAAATAATCCGCCACGACCAAGTGGGATTTATACCAGGTTTGCAAGGTTGGTTTAATATTAGAAAAACCCTTAATGTAATCCACCATACAAATAAAACAAAAGGCAAAAACTACACGATCTTATCAATTGATGCAGAAAAAGCATTTGACAAAGTCCAACACCCATTCATGATAAAAAGTCTCAGCAAAATAGGAATTGAAGGAAAATTCCTCAACATAATAAAGGGCATTTATGCAAAGCCAACAGCCAACATCATTCTAATGCTTGAAAGCATTTCCCTTGAGAACGGGAACCAGACAACGATACCCTTTATCACCGCTCGTATTCAACATTGTGCTAGAGGTCCTAGCCAGAGCAATTAGGCTAGACAAAGAAATAAAGGGCATCTGGATAGGCAAGGAAGAAGTAAAATTATCTCTATTTGCAGATGATATGATCTTATACACAGAAAACCCTAAGGAATCCTCCAGAAAACTACTCAAACTAATAGAAGAGTTCGGCAGTCTCAGGTTACAAGATAAACATACAAAAATCACTAGGATTCCTCTATATCAACAAAAAGAACATCGAAGAGGAAATCACCAAATCAACACCATTCACAGTAGCTCCCAAGAAGATAAAATACTTAGGAATAAATCTTACCAAAATGTAAAAGACCTATACGAAGAAAACTACAAAGTACTAGTGCAAGAAACTAAAAGAGACCTACATAAGTGGAAAAACATACCTTGCTTATGGATGGGAAGACTTAACATAGTAAAAATGTCTATTCTACCAAAAGCCATCTATACATACAATGCACTTCTGATCCAAATTCCAATGACATTTTTTAATGTGATGGAGAAACAAATCACCAACTTCATATGGAAGGGAAAGAAGCCTCGGATAAGTAAAGCATTACTGAAAAAGAAGAAGAAAGTGGGAGACCTCACTCTACCTGATTTCAGAACATATTATACAGCCACAGTAGTGAAAACAGCCTGGTATAGGTACAAGAACAGGCACATAGACCAATGGAACAGAATTGAGAACCCAGATATAAATCCATCCACACATGAGCAGCTGATACTTGACAAAGGCCCAGTGTCAGTTAATTGGGGAAAAGATAGTCTTTTTAACAAATGGTGCTGGCATAACTGGATATCCATTTCCAAAAAAATGAAACAGGACCCATACCTCACACCATGCACAAAAACTAACTCCAAGTGGATCAAAGACCTAAACATAAAGACTAAAACGATAAAGATCGTGGAAGCAAAAATAGGGACAACATTAGGAGCCCTAATACAAGGCATAAACAGAATACAAAACATTACTAAAAATGACAAAGAGAAACCAGGTAACTGGGAGCTCCTAAAAATCAAACACCTATGCTCAGCTAAAGAGTTCACCAAAAGAGTAAAAAGGCCACCTACAGATTGGGAAAGAATTTTCAGCCATGATATCTCCGACCAGCGCCTGATCTCTAAAATCTATATGATTCTGTTAAAACTCAACCACAAAAAGACAAACAACCCAATCAAAAAGTGGGCAAAGGATATGAACACACACTTCACTAAAGAAGATATTCAGGAAGCTAACAGACACATGAGAAAATGCTCTCGATCATTAGCCATTAGAGAAATGCAAATTAAAACTACGATGAGATTCCATCTCACTCCAACAAGGCTGGCATTAATCCAAAAAACACAAAATAATAAATGTTGGAGGGGCTGTGGAGAGATTGGAACTCTTATACACTGCTGCTGGGCATGTAAAATGGTACAATCACTTTGGAAATCGATCTGGAGTTTTCTTAAAAAGTTAGAAATAGAACTACCATGCAATCCAGAAATCCCACTCCTCAGAATATACCCTAGAGAAATAAGAGCCTTTACACGACAGATATATGCACACCCATGTTTATTGCAGCTCTGTTTACAATAGCAAAAATCTGGAAGCAACCAAGATGTCCATCAATAAATGAATGGTTAAATAAATTAGGGTACATTCACACAATGGAATACTATGCATCGATAAAGAACAGTGACGAATCTGTGAAACATTTCATAACATGGAGGAACCTGGAAGGCATTATGCTGAGTGAAATTAGTAAGTTGCAAAAGGACAAATACTGTATAGGAACACTATTATAAGTTCTTGAGAAATAATATAAACTGAGAAGAACACATTCTTTTGTGGTTACGAGAGCGGGGAGGGAGGGAGGGTGGGAGAGGTTTATTTACTGATTAGTTAGTAGATAAGAACTACTTTAGGTGAAGGGAAGGACAATACTCAATACAGGGAAGGTCAGCTCAACTGGACTAGACCAAAAGCAAAGAAGTTTCCAGGATAAAATGAATGCTCTGAAGGTCAGCGGAGCAGGGGCGGGGGTTTGGGGACTATGGCTTAAGGGGACTTCTAAGTCAATTGGCAAAATAATTCTATGATGAAAACATTCTGCATCCCACTTTGAAATGTGGCATCTGGGGTCTTAAATGCTAACAAGCGGCCATCTAAGATGCATCAATTGGTCTCAACCCACCTGGATCAAAGGAGAATGAAGAACACCAAGGTCACACAATAACTATGAGCCCAAGACAGAAAGGGCCACATGAACTAAAGACTTACATCATCCTGAGACCAGAAGAACTAGATGGTGCCCGGCCACAACCGATGACTTCCCTGACAGGGAGCACAACAGAGAACCCCTGAGGGAGCAGGAGAACAGTGGGATTCAGACCCCAAATTCTCATAAAAAGACCAGACTCGATGGTCTGACTGAGACTGGAAGAATCCCGGCGGTCATGGTCCCCAAACCTTCTGTTGGCCCAGGACAGGAACCATTCCCGAAGACTACTCATCAGACATGGAAGGGACTGGACAATGGGTTGGAAAGAGATGCTGATGAGGAATGAGCTACTTGTATCAGGTGGACACTTGAGACTATATTGTCATCTCCTGTCTGGAGGGGAGATGGGAGGGTAGAGAAGTTTGGAAACTGGCAAAACGGTCACGAAAGGAGAGACTGGAAGAAAGGAGTGGGCTGACTCATTAGGGGGAGAGTAAATGGGAGTATGGAGTAAGGTGTATATAAGTTTATATGTGACAGACTGACTTGATTTGTAAACTTTCACTTAAAGCACAATAAAAATTATTAAAAAAATAAAAATAAATCAGAGCATAAATGCCTTGTATGCAGCAAAGGAAAAAAAAAATGATGCACAGGGTTAAATTAAATCCTGTGAAGTCCTGTCATGAAGTGAAAGACTTGTGTTCTTTGGGGACAATATGTAATAGAGAGAATGATGACTTGTCAAGGTGATTGCTTGTAATCATGCTCTGCACTTTTTAGAGGAGGAAAAAAAAAAGTGGCGGTCACTCAATGAATTATGTTTACTTTATATAGAGTTTCTGGCCAAGCCTTGTTGTCTATCCACTGACAGAGATTTTCAAACCAAAGTCATTTGATATTTTCTTCTTCTTGCACTAGGAGCACACATATTTTGCTACCATCTTAGCAACAAGATGGAAAGACATGACAGTTTGCTCCCCCAGAAACCTTTCAAAGAGAGCATTTCATTTGAAATTTCAAATTTCTAAATCATATTTCTTAAGCAGAGATAGTATCTCATATCTAAAAAATATCTAATAAATAAATAAAGCAGAACAAAACAAAACTAAAATCTCAGTCTCCTTAAGGCACTGGCATGAATTAGGGATGCAATAGTTTTATCCCTTTAAAGTGAAAATTATGGCATGAACCAAAAATAACATTCTTACCTTTCTGAACATATATGAATCAAAAATGTGCTAAAACTCCCAAAATGTCTGTAAGAAGTTAGAAGAGCTCTTTTACTGGGGGGCAATCAAGATATTTTTTCTTTTCAGTTAAATAATTAAAAATTCTCAAATACCTCTATAAAAATGAGATATTATTATTATTTTTTAACGTGCTTTGTTAAAAAATTTAATCTAGAGATTTTAAATAATTTTGCTATTAGCATTCAAGGTCACTAAAATACTAGCAGAAGTGTAGAGGAGGAAGATTTGATCTATCTGTCATAAAATGTAAACTTTATCATGAAAAGTTACTTATCACTAATTGGTTTGAAATATTGAGACATTAAGCATATGTTTAGTGGGGTTTACACATCAAAAACTTGCACACAATCTGTTCATGTGGATTGTCTACTGAAGACATTGGGTGATTTGGTGTGCTTAATGAGCCATGAATTTCAGGGAGCTTTGCTGAGCATGAAAAGTGCACAGGTCAGGTGATCTAACAGAGGATAAATTGAAACATTAGGTGAGAAGTTTGATATGAGGAATGGATTCATTTTCAATTCAGTTTCATCTCTTCAGTTCTGCTCATCCATCTGTGGAGTCCAGAGAATGTGTCAATTGTATTTCATTACTGGAAGAGTCCTGTTGTCGTCACGATAAGGAGAATTGACTAGGAGAGTTAATTAATTGCTACGTGCAGAATGACAGGAACTTAAAGAAGCTGGCTACCTTTTTTTTTTTTTTTTATTAGGAAATCTTATAAATCACCTCTCAGGGATTATAACTTCATTTTAAGCAGTTTGTTCTGAACCTTCCTCAATGGATTTTGAACAGACTAAGTTCAAATATAAGCAGAAGCATAAAAGTGAATTTCAGTTCTGATACTACCACATAGTAACTGAATGATATTGCACGATTGGCCTAACTTTTAAAACAATGCAAAATCCATCTATAATTTGTGAAATACATAATTTGGGAGATTCTTTTCAGATTTTGAATTCTACATTCATGTTAAAATTTGTGAAATTGGAGACAACTTAACTTATGATTCCTGCAGGGTGGAAAACTGTATCTGTATGGATCTAACCAGGAAAGCAGAAATTATGTTATGCATTTCTAACAGAGGTTAATCAATGCAAGGAGTAGTGATACATATTTTGAACGACTGAACCAGTGATGAGGAGACACATAGTTATTTATGTGTGGTGCATGGACCTCTGAGGAGACCTCATTTTGCATGTGGTACTTGGAGGGTCAAGTGAAGGCAGGGTTAGGAGACTGCTGCTGCAGGAGCCTATGACCAGTAAGTAGAAAAAACATGAAAGAAGTGCTTTCTCCCCTCTTCCCATTCCAGACCTCTCTTTAGTGTCTCCCATGGGCAGAATATAACAGGAATGTGATTGTCAAGGGAATGCAGGGAATGGAGATCACAGCACCGAAGCCCAGCATCACAGAACGTTGCAGGGTGGGGCTGGAGCTGAGAAAAACTTGGTAGATAACCCTCACAGGTAAAGACATATCTTTTCTTAAGTGAGTCTACCTCAACAATTAATATTCAACACTTAACTTAAGGGACCCTCAATTATGTATTGCCTTATGTGAAAATGGTAAACCTAGTAGGACAAATTAGCCAATGAGAAGAACAAGGAACTCTGTTATAAATTACTCTATAAGATGTGGATTATACTGCAACAGTTTATAGTTAATGTGATCCTTTTTTTGTCAATAAAAGTCCCAAAAAACCAAATACGTATAAAAGTTATCTTTCTCAAACATGTACTACAAAAAAGAAAAGAAATAGTAAGTATGACAATGTAAACCATATGAGATAGATGCTTTTGCTGTCTAGAAGTATATTTGTTATCTAGCAGTATATATAAAAAATCAAGCCAGTTGCTATAGAGTCTATTTCCACTCATAGCAACCCTGTAGGACAGAATAGAGCGGCCCTATAGGACTTCCAAGGAGCGGCCAGCAGAATTCAACTCCAGACCTTTTGGTTAGCAGCCATAGTTCTTAAGCACTGTGCCACCAGGGCTCCAGAAGTATATACAGTGAAGCATAATTTGTGGCAAAATCATTGAATTCTAATTAAAAAAAAAAAAAAAACTTTTTAAATGATGGAATAAAATAATTAATAACAGACTAAGTTACTGCCTCATGACATGGAAACTGTGTCCCCATGGATAAAGAACAGCAAAGAATCTGTGAAACATTTCATAGCATGAAGGAACCTGGAAGGCATTATGCTGAGTGAAATTAGTCAGTTGCAAAAGGACAAATATTGTATAAGACCACTATTATAAGAACTGGAGAAATAGTTTAAACTGAGAAGAAAATGTTCTTTTGTGGTTACGAGAGGGGGGAGGGAGGGAGAGTGGGAGAGGGGCATTCACTAATTAGATAGTAGATAAGAACTACTTTAGGTGAAGGGAAAGACAGCACACAATACAGGGGAGGTCAGCACAGTTGGACTAAACCAAAAGCAAAGAAGTTTCCTAAATGAACTGAATGCTTCGAAGGCTAGCATAGCAGGGGCAGGGTTCTGGGGACCATGGTTTTAGGGGACATCTAAGTCAATTGGCATAACAAAATCTATTAACAAAGCATTCTGCATCCCACTTTGAGGAGTGGCGTCTGGGGTCTTAAACGCTAGCAAGCAGCCATCTAAGACGCATCAATGGGTCTCAACGCACCTGGATCAAAGGGGAATGAAGAACACCAAGGACACAAGGTGATTACAAGCCCAAGAGACAGAAAGGGCCACATGAACCAGCGACTACATCAGCCTGAGACCAGAAGAACTAGATGGTGCCCAGCTACAACCGCTGACTGCCCTGACAGGGAACACAACAGAGAACCCCTGAGGGAGCAGGAGAGCAGTGGGATGCAGATCCCAAATTCTCATAAGACCAGACTTAATGGTTTGACTGAGACTGGAAGGACCCTACTGGTCATGGCCCCCAGACCTTCTGTTGGCCCAGGACTGGAACCATTCCCGAAGCCAACTCTTCTGACATGGATTGGACTGGACAATGGCTTGGAGAGGGATGCTGTTGAGGAGTGAGCTTCTTGGATTAGGTGGACACTTGAGGCTATGTTGGCATCTCCTGCCTGGAGGGGAGATGAGAGGGTGGAGGGGGTTAGAAGCTGGCAAAAAGGACACGAAAAGAGAGAGTAGAGGGAGAGAGCGCACTGTCTCATTAGGGGGAGAGTAATTGGGAGTGTGTAGCAAGGTGGATATGGGTTTTTGTGTGAGAGACTGACTTGATTTGTAAATTTTCACTTAAAGCACAATAAAAATTATTTAAAAAAAAAGAAAAAAAATTTCTTAATGTTGGAACCGAAAAATGGTAATTTGGGCTATATTACCTTATATTCTCTCTTGTTCTCCTTAGTGCCTGGCACTATTGTTTCTGCTGATTTTGTTTCTTTCTTTGTTTTTTCCTTTTTTTTAAAAGCCGTCTAGTCTTTCTATGTTGCTTTGTCCAAATATCCTATTCCCCAGTTTTGTTTTGTTTTTGCCTTTACTTATATAAAAACGAGTGTATGTCTTTTGTTATGTTCAGTTATTTTAGTGTTGGACAATATCATATGCAGAAATAAAATACATAAAAAAATAAAAGGAGAAGGACTTGAAGCAGGTGAAAGCCTCATGCCTTGTGTGCACAGCCTTCCATTTGCTCCCAAGGCACCCCTGGAAGCACTCTTCAGTGCCTTAGGGTTGTGAGGAAAAGAGCTCCAGAGCCAAAGGACTAAAGAGCAGGCCATTATATTATGGATTACAGTATGTTGAAACTAACAATAGGTTAGATATGCAGTATCACTGAAAGATTTAAAGAAAAGTGCATCTGCAATGAGACCAATTTAAAGGTTATTAATCTTGCTTTTATTAAATATTTTAGGGATTAATTTGCATTTCAGTGGTCAAAAGACTGGCCACTAAGTCCACCCTAGAAAGTGCTCTCACATAAGCAATGTAAGACAAGTGTCCTATTGCACTTCTTCAATAAAATCAACAGTCTAATGAGGATATTCTTCTCTTTGCTAACTTAACTGTCACCATAATGGTATCCACTATTTTATTCAGATTTTCCTTTTATTTTTAGATATTAAGGTTAATAAATATTTTTAAAGTGCTTTATTGCAGCTAGATAAAGTCAATTAAAAAATGTTTATTGATTAACATTGCAGCTAGCCACGGTGTGTCTGTCAGTTTGTCATACTGTGGTGGCTTACATGTTGCTGTGATACTGGAAGCATTGCCTCTGGTATTTCAATCACCAGTAGGGTCATCCATGGTGGACAGGTTTCAGGGGTCTTCCAGACTAAGACTAGGAAGAAGGACCTGGCAGTCTACTTCTGAAAAAAAAAAAAAAAATGACCAGTGAAAACCTTATGAATAGCAGCAGAACATTGTCTGATAAAACAGTGCCAGAAGATGAGCTCCTCTGGTTGAAAGCACTCAAACTATGAAAGGCGCTCTTCTGGGAAAGAGCTGCCTCCTCAAAGTAGAGTCAAGCTTAATAACATGGATGGAGTCAAGCTTTTGGGACCTTCATTTGCTGATGTGGCGTGACTCTAAATGAGAAGAAAGAGCTACAAACATCCATTAATGATCAGAATGTAGAATGTATGAAGTATGAATCTTGGAAAACGAGAAGTCATCAAAAATGAAATGGAACACCTAACTAAAGATCAATATCCTAGGCATTACTGAACTGGAATGGACTGGTATTGGTCATTTTGGATCAGAAAATCATATGGTCTACTATGCTGGGAATGACAAATTGAAGAAGAATGGCAGTCATATTCACCAACAAAAAGAACATTTCAAGAACTATCCTGAATTACAGTGCTGTCAATGATAGAATGATATCCATATGCCCACAAGGAAGACCAATTAATATGACTATTATTCAAATTTACGCACCAACACTAAGGTCAAAGATGAAATTGAAGATTTTTACCAACGTCCACAGTCTGAAGTTGCTCAAACATTCAATCAAGATGTATTGATAATTACTGATGATTGGCATGTGAAAGTGGGAAACAAAGAAGAAAGATCAGCAGTAGGAAAATATGGCCTTGGTGATACAAAAAATCTCATAATAGAATTTTGCAAGGCAAATGATTTCTTCATTGCAAATATCTCTTTTCATCAATACAAACGGTGGTTATACACATGGATCTCACCAGATGGAACACACAGGAATCAAATTGACTACATCTGTGGAAAGAAAAAATGGAAAAGCTCAATTTGAGCAGTCACAACAAGACTGTGGAACAGACCATCAATTGCTCATATGTAAGTTCAAACTGAAGCTGAATAAAATTAAAACAAATCTCGAGAGTCAAAATGCCTCCTTGAGTACATCCCACCTGAATTTTGAGACCATCTGAAGAATATATTTGAGGCATTGAACAGAAATGACCAAAGACCAGACAAGTTGTGGAATGACATCAAAGGCATTATACATGAAGAAAGCAAAAGGTCCTTAAAAAAGACAAGAAAGAAAGAAAAGGCCAAAATGGATGTCAGAAGAGACTCTGAAACTTGCTCTTGAACATCGAGTAGCTAAAGATAGCAGAAGAAATGATGAAATAAAACAGCTGAACAGAAAATTTCAAATGGTGGCTTCAGAAGACAAACTAGAATGAAACGTGCAAAGACTTGGAGTTAGAGAACCAAAAGGGAAGAATATGCTCAGCATTCTTCAAGCTGAAAGAACTGAAGAAAGAATTCAAACCTCGAGTTGCAATATTGAAGGATTCTATGGGCAAAATATTGAAGGACACAGGAAGTATCAAAAGACAGTGGAAGGAATACACAGAATCACTGTAGCAAAAAGAGTTGGTTGATGTTCAACCATTTCGGAAAGTAGCATATAAAGGAAAAAAGTCCATGTTGTACTGAAGGCATTAGTGAAAAATAAGTCTCTAGGAATTGACATAATACCAACTGAGATGTTTCAAAAAAAGGGATGCAACACTGAAGATATTCACTGGCCTATGCCAAGAAATTTGGAAGACAGCTACGTTGCCAACTGACTGAAAGAGATCCATAGTTGTGTCCATTCCAAAGAAAGGTGACCCAATAGGAAATGGAAATTATCTAACATTATCATATGCAAGTAAAATTTTGCTGAAAATAATTCAAAAACAGTTGCAGCAGTGATTGACAGGAACCTGAGAGGAATTCAACTTGAATTCAGAAGAGGACATGGAATGAGGAATATCATTGCTGATGTCAGATGGATCTTGACTGAAATCAGAGAATACCAGAAATATGTTTACCTGTGTTTTATCAACTATGTAAAGGCATTCGACTGTGTGGATCATAACAAATCATGGACAACATTGTGAAGAATAGAAATTCCAGAACACTTAATTGTGCTCATGTAGAACCTGTACATAGATCAAGAGGCTGTCCTTTGAACAGGGCATGGTTTAAAAATGAGGAAAGATTTCAAATCAGGAAAGATGTGCATCAGGGTTGTATCCTTTCACCATACTTACTCAAATTGTATGCTGAGTAAATAATCCAAGAAGCTGGACTATATGAAGAAGAACTAATAAACCATTGGCCAAACTGACAACAGAAAATCAGGAAGGGAAGCAAATAACACAAATAAGAAATGAGATGGGCGATATCACAACAGGCCCAACAGAAATTAAAAAGAATCATAGCACCATACTATAAAAAATTGTACTCCAACAAATTTCAAAACCTAGAGAAATGGACAAATTTCTAGAAACACACTATCTACCTAGACTAAGACAAACAAAGGTAGAACTAAATAAACCCAGAACAAAAGAAGAGATTGAAAAGGTAACTTAAAAAACCCCAACAAAATAAAAGTCCTAGTCCTGATTGTTTCACTGGAGAATTCTACCCAACTTTCAGAGAAAAGTTAACACCACTACTACTAAAGGTATTTTGGAGTACAGTAAAGGATGGAATACTCCCAAACTCATTCGATGAAGCCAATATAACCCTGATACAAAAACCAGTTAAAGTCACCATAAAAAAGAAAATTACAGACCAGTATCCCTTATGACCATAGATGTAAAAATCCTCAAAAAAAAAAATTCTAACCAATAGAATTCAACAACATATCAAAAAATAATTCATCATAACCAAGTGGGATTGGTACCAGGTATGCAGGAATGGTTCAACATTAGAAAAACAATCAATGTAATCCATCACATAAATAAAACAAAAGAACTTCATGATCTTATCAATTCATGCAGAAAAGGCATTTGACAAAGTCCAACACTCATTCAAGATGAAAACTCTCAGCAAAATAGGAACAGAAGGTAAATTCCTCAGAAAGGGCAATTATACAAAGCCAACAGCCAACATCATCCTAAAGGGAGAGAGTCAGAAAACATTCTCCTTGAAAACGGAACCAAACAAGGATGCCTTTTTTCACCACCCTTATTCAACATTGTGCTGAAGGTCCTACCCAGAGCAATAATGCAACACAAATAAATAATGGCATCCAAATTGGTAAGGAAGAAGTAAAAGTACCCCTATTTGCAGACAATATGATCTTATACACAGAAAATCCCAAAGAACCCACAAGAAAACTACTGGAACTAGTAAAAGATTTCAGCAAAGTATCAGGATACAAGAAAAACATAAAAAATCAGTTGAATTCCTCTACTCCAACAAAGAGAACTTTGAAGAGGGAATCACCAAATCAATACCATTTACAATAGCCACCAAGAAGATAAAATACTTAGGAATAAGTCTAATCAGACATGTAAAAGACCTACACAAAGAAAACTACAAGACACTATTGCAAGAAACCAAGAGACCTACATAAGTGGAAAAACATACCTTGCTCATGGATAGGAAAACTCAACATTGTGAAAATGTCAATTATACCCAAAGCGATCTACAGATACAATGCAATCCTGATCTAAATTCCAATGACATTTTTTAATAAGATGGGGAAACAAATCACCAACTTCATACAGAAAGGAAAGAGGTCCCAGATAAGTATTACTGAAGACACAAACCACACACACCCAGTGCCATCAAGTCAATTCCGATTCATAGCTGCCCTATAGGACAGAGTAGAACTGCCCCATAGAGCTTCCAAGGAGAGCCTGGTGGATTTGAACTGCTTACCTTTTGGTTACCAGCCATAGCATTTAACTACTATGTTACCATGCTTTCGTATTACTGAAGAAGAAGAACAAAGCGGGAGGCCTCATACTACCCGATTTCATGACCTATTGTACTGCCACCACATTTGGAACAGCCTGGTACTGGTACAACAACAGGTGCACAGACCAATGGAACAGGATTGAGAACCCAGACATGAATTCATCCACCTATGAGAAGCTGATATTTGACAAAGGCCCAAATCCCTTAAATGGGGAAAAGACAGTCTCTTTAACAAACGATGCTGGCATAACTGGATGTCCATCTGCAAAAAAAAAAAAAAAAAAAAAAACGAAATAAGACCCATACCACACACCGTGCATGAAAGCTAACTCAAAATGGATCAAAGACCTAATTATGAAATCTAAAATGATAAAGATCATGGGAAAAAAAATAGGGACAAGGCTAGGAACCCTAAAACATGGCATAAACACAATACGAAACATAACTAAGAATGCACAAACACCAGAAGAGAAACTAGATAACCGAAAGCTTCTAAAAATCAAATACTTATGCTCATCAAAAACTTCACTGAATGAGTAAAAACACAACCTACAGACTGGAAAAAATTTTGGCTACAACGTATCTGATCAAGGCTTAATCTCTAAAATCTACACGATACTGCAAAACCTCAACCACAAAAAGACAAAAAACCCAGTTAAAAAAATGGGCAAAGGATGTGAACAGACACTTCCTTCAAGAAGATATTCAGGTGGCTAACAGATACATGAGGAAATGCTCACGATCATCAGCCATTAGAGAAATGGAAATGAAAGCTGCAACAAGATACCATCTCACCCCAAAGAGACTAGTATTAATCCAGAAAAATACAAAATAATAAATGTTGGAGAGGTTGTTGAGAGACTGGAATACTTGTACAGTGCTGGTGGGAATGTAAAATGGTACAACCACTTTGGAAATTGATTTTGCGCTCCCTTAAATAGTTAGATAGAAGTACCATATGATCCAGCAATCCCACTCCTTGGAATATCTCTAGAGAAATAAGAGCCATCACATAAATGGATATATGCACACCCATGTTCATTGCAGCACTGTTTACAGTAGCCAAAAGGTGGAAACAACCTAAGTGCCCGTCAGCCGATGAATGGATAAACAAATTATGGTATATTCACACAATGGAATACTAAGCAATGATAAAGAACAACGATAAATCCAAGAAACATCTCATGACATGGATGAATCTGGAAGGCATTATGCTGAGTGAAATTAGTCAGTCACAAAAGGACAAATATTGTATGAAATCACTAAACAAAAGGTTTAAACAGAAGAAAGCATTCTTTGATGGTTACAACAGCAGGTAGGGAGGGAGACAGGAACTCACTAAATAGATAGTAGACAAGAATTACCTTATGTAAAGGGAAGGACAACACACAATACAGGGGAAGTCAGCACCACTGAGCTAAACTAAAAGCTAAGAAGTTTTCTGAACACAACCAAACACTTTGAGGGACAGAGTAGCAGGGTTGGGGTCTGGGGACCATGGTTTTAGGGGACATCTAGGTCAATTGGCATAACAAAGTTTAAGAATATGTTCTGTGTCCTACTGTGGTGAGTGGCATCTGGGGTCTTAAAAGCTAGCAAGCAGCCCTCTAAGATATATCAGTGGGTTCCAAACCCACTGAAGCAAAGGAGAATGAAGAACACCAAAGACAGAAAGAATATATTAACCCAAGAGAGAAAAGGGGCCACATAAACCAGAGACTCCATCAGCCTGAGTCCAGAACTAGATGGTGCCTGGCTACCACCAATGACCACCCTGACAAGGAACAAAACAGAAAATCCCTGATGGAGCAGAAGAAAAGCAGGGTGCAGAACTAAAATTCTAGTAAAAAGACCAGGCTTAACGGTCTTACCGAGACTAGAGGTATCATTCCTGAAGCCATCGCTTCAGACAAAGAGTAGACTGGACTGTCAGACATAAAATGATACTCGTGAGGTATCATGGTGTTTTTAAGTGCCTCATATGCACAGTAATCAAATTGACTACATCTGTGGAAAGAGACTGTGGAAAAGCTCAATATCATCAGTCAGAACAAGGCCAGGGGCCAACTGTGGAACAGACCATCAATTGTTCATATGCAAATTCAAGCTGAAACTGAAGAAAATCAGAGCAAGTCCACGAGAGCCAAAATATGACCTTGAGTATATCCCCTCTGAATTTAGAGACCATCTGAAGAATAGATTTCATGCATTGAACACTATTGACCAAAGACCAGATGAGTTGTGGAATGACATCAAGGACATCATCCATGAAGAAGGTAAGAGGTCATTGAAAAGACGGGAAAGAAAGACCAAGATGTATGTCAGAGGAGACTCTGAAACTTGCTCTCGAACATCGAGCAGGTAAAGCAAAAGGAAGAATTGATGAAGTAAAAGAACTGAACAGAAGATTTCAAAGGACATTTCGAGAAGACAAAGTAAAGTATTATGATGACATGTGCAAAGAGCTGGAGATGGAAAACCAAAAGGGAGGAACACAGTCAGTGTTTCTCAGGCTGAAAGAACTGAAGGAAAAATCCAAGCCTCAAGTTGCAATAAGGAAGGATTCTATGGGGAAAACATTAAACGATGCAGGAAATATCAAAAGAAGATGGAAGGAATACACAGTCATTATACCAAAGAGAATTAGTTGATATTCAACCTTTTCAAGAGGTGGCATATGATCAGGAACCAATGGTACTGAAGGAAGAAGTCCAAGTTGCTCTGAAGGCATCGGTGAAAAACAAGGCTCCAGGAATTGATGGAATATCAATTGAGATGTTTCAACAAACAGACGCGGTGCTGGAGGTGCTCACTCGTCTATGCCAAGAAATATGGAAGACAGCTTCCTGGCCAACTGCCTGGAACAGATCCATATTTATGCCTATTCCCAAGACAGGTGATCCAAATGAATGTGGAAATTATAGAACAATATCATTACTATCACACGCAAGCAAAATTTTGCTGAAGATCATTCAAAAAGGCTGCAGCAGTATATTGACAAGGAATTGCCAGAAGTTCAGGCCAGTTTCAGAAAAGGTTGTGGTACCAGGGATATCATTGCTGATGTCAGATGGACCCTGGCTGAAAGCAGAGAATACCAGAAGGATGTTTACCTGTGTTTTATTGACTATGTAAAGGCATTCAACTCTGTGGATCCTAACAAATTATGGATAACGTTGTGAAGAATGGGAATTCCAGAACATGTAATTGGGCTCATGAGGAACCTGTACATAGATCAAGAGGCAGTTGTTTGGACAGAACAAGGTGACAACTGGTTGGTTTAAAGTCAGGAAAGGTGTGAGTCAGGGTTGTATTCTTTCACCATACCTGTTCAATCTGTATGTTGAGCAAATAATCCTAGAAACTGAAGTATATGAAGAAGAACGGGGCATCAGGATTGGAGGAAGACTCATTAACAACCTGCGTTATGCAGATGACACAACTTTGCTTGTTGAAAGTGAAGATGACTTGAAGCACTTACTAATGAAGATCAAACACCACAGCCTTCAGTATGGACTGCACCTCAACATAAAAAAAACAAAATTCCTCACAAGTGGACCAATGAGCAAGATCATGATAAATGGAGAAAAGATGGAAGTTGTCAAGGATTTCATTTTACTTGGATCCACAATCAACAGCCATGGAAGCAGCAGTCAAGAAATCAAAAGACCCATTGCACTGGGTAAATCTGCTGCAAAGGACCTCTTGAAAGTTGAAGAGCAAAGATGTCACCTAGAAGACTAAGGTGCGCCTGACCCAAGCCATGGTATTTCCAATCGCATCATATGCATGTGAAAGCTGGACAATGAATAAGGAAGACCAAAGAAGAATTGACACCTTTGAATTGTGGTGTTGGCAAAGAATATTGAATACACCATGGACTGCCAAAAGAATGAACAAATATGTCTTAGAAGAACTACAACCAGAATGCTCCTTAGAAGCAAGGATGGGGAGACTGCATCTTACATACTTTGGGCATGTTGTCATGAGGGATCAGTCCCTGGAGAAGGAGATCACACTTGGCAGAGTACAGGGTCAGCGGAAAAGAGGAAGACTGTCAACGAGGTAGACTGACACAGTGGCTGCAACAATGAGCTCAAGCATAACAACAAATGTAAGAATGGCTCAGAACTGTGCAGTGTTTTGTTCTGTTGTGCATAGGGTCGCTATGAGTCAGAACCGACTTGATAGCACTGAACAACAACAACAACATATGCATGTGAAAGCTGGACAAATGGATTTTTACTATCTTACTTCCCTATTCACTTCCTCACTTCAACAATGCACCCAAAATTTCTACTCTAAAATAGCTTTTTTTTTTTTTCTCTTCCCTTTCTCCTCTAGTAAAAATTCCCCCCTTTGTGTTTCCATAACACAGGGGGAAAAAAAAAAAAAAACAACTCTGCCATGGTGCTAGCGTTGTATTCTATGCCAAGTATCTGCTTCAGCTCTTTGATTGTAAGCTTTTTAAGGACAACAATCATGCCTGGCCTCATTCTTCAACCAAAGGATCCTGTCACATTCAGTATGTATTTGTTGATTGTTTCCTCCACAGAGTGGAACAAGAAAAATATATATACCTCTATATTGTTTGATTCTAGATGGGAGAAAACACATTTTAAAGGTAAAATATTCTTAGTGGCATTGTGGCGACTTCTGTAATGAATGTTTAGAGAGAGTCCATGTGGTGAGTAACGTGATAAATACGATGGAGGATGCAAGATGAATGAGACATGGTCTCTTCCTTTAAGATCTTAGAATATGATGACTGTAGGATTTATAACACTAGAGAGCAGCTTAGGATATGTACCTATAATTATGTGCAACGAAGCACAATGACGGAAAAGATGGCAATAAGATTGTGTTTGCCTTTATTTAATTAGTTATTTTGTTTATTTTTGTGCAGGGTAGTGCAGGAGAGGCTTTAAGCAAGGAATTAATAGTTGAGGTATAATATGTTGAATGGTTAGAATTCTGATAGAGGTAGAGAAGGCAAAGGACCCAGAATGAGCACAGGCCTGGAGACTGGAAAGTGCAGAGTGTTTCGTGTAGGAGAAAAGCACAGACTATATTTGTCGGGGCTGGTGGGTGATGGTCCTGGGACTCAGGTGGCAAGCTTAAGAACTTTGCATCTACTGATAAGCACTGCAGAAGAGTTTTGAACAGGAAGGTGGCAGGATATATAGATAACCTGCTCTGTAGGTAATTTTTCATCTATTCTCTATCTACACCCAGTTTTCTCTTTAACTTTACACCCATCTCCATGAGAGAATCAGGAACTGTCTCGCACTGCTCAAAGGAAGTGCATAAGCAGCCACCATGCAATAGAACAAGGCAGTGCTACTGAGGAGCATTTTCTATTCCCATGGAAATCCTGTAGCTTTCAAGGTAATAATTCTTATTTCCCTAACTCTCTTCATGTCTGTCCAGGTCATCCTGAATAACTGCTGCTAGAGAGAGGAAAAGAGCAATAAGTGACTTACAAGGTAAGAGACACCAGCAACTCACACGCAAGGGAGCTCCAGGCCAGGAGGGCTACAGAACATCTGTGAACTGCACGGAGCTAGCTGGTGCTTCTCCTTAGTTGAGTCCCTCTGCCTGTAGTTGCCCACATTCCTAGGGTTTGCACAGTAAGCCCTGTCTGCATTGCTCTATCCTATTCTCGCAGTTTATCTTGCCTCTCCCTTTCAGGCTCCATTCCAAATTCCAGCTCATCTCATTCTAATCAATGACTATTTTTCATGAGTTCCAATCACTTCTATGCTTTGGGAAGTAATGACTAATGAAACTACTAATATGCTCCTTTAGTGTTTATTAATAGCAATTACAGAGAATATATTGAAGCAGAGGACCAGGAATATAAATGAATTTCACCCTCAGGAAGGAAAGAGGTAAAATACATTGCAGAAGCTTTGTTTATAAGAAGGATAGTCATAATTTTATAATTGTTATGCAGGATATGACTACTATGAAACTTTTATATTTTTATAACTTGTAACGTTCTCATACTTACTCATTTTGATACACTCCAATTAATCCTCCTGTAAAATATTTAAGATAAAACGGACCTACAGGAAAGGAGGGTGCTCAAACTGATTAAGTTCAAAAGTTGCATCTTTGACTTCTAGCTCAATGACAGTCATGTGGTACACCCACTATATGTAGTGCACATACTAAATGCATCCGAGAGACCATGTCCTTGAAGTTCACTGAGAAATTGTCAAACTGTAATTTCATTCCATTTACAACCTTTGTTTTCCTCAGTATGATGCAATAATTACAATAGTTTCTATGAAGAGCCTCACAGGAAACAGAGAGAGAGAGAAGAAGAAGAAGGAAAAGGGAGAAGAAGAAACAAAGGGAAGGGAAGGGAAAGAAAAGAGAAGAGGGAAGAGGAGGAAAGAGGATCTTCCTCTTTTTCGCTAACCCTCCACTTTACCAAGCATGATGCCCTTCTCCAGGGACTGGTCCCTCCTGGTAACATGCCCAAAGTACATAAGATGGAGATTTGCCATCCTCTCTTCTAAGGAGCATTCTGGTTGTACTGCTTCCAAGACAGATTTGTTCCTTCTTCTGTCAGTCCATGGTATATTCAATATTCTGCTTCAACACCTTAATTCAAAGGTATCAATTCTTCTTCAGTTTTCCTTATTCACGGTCCAGCTTTCACATACATATGAGACAATTGAAAATACCATGGTTTGAGTCAGGTTCACCTTAGTACTCAAACTCAACTTTTTAACCTCTAAAGAGGTTTTTTTGCAGCAGACTTGCCCAATGCAATACTTTGCTTGATTTCTTTACCTCTGCTTCCGTGGACATTGATTATGGATCAAGTGAAATGAAATCCTTGACAATTTTGATCTTTTCTCCGTTTATCATGAAGTTGCTTCTTGGTCCAGTTTCGAGGATTTTTGTTTTCTTTATGCTGAGGTGTAATCCATACAGAAGGCTGTAGTCTTTGGTCTTCACCAATAAGTGCATCAAGTCCTCCTCAGTTTCCGTAAGCAAGGTTGTGTCATCTGCATATTACAGGTTGTTAATGAGTTTTTGTCTCTAATCCAGATACCACATTCTTCTTCATATGGTCTAGCTTCTCTAATTATTTGCTCATCATGCAGATTGAATAAGTATGGTGAAAGGACACAACCCTGACACATACCTTTTCTAATTTTAAACCACACGCTACCCCCTTGTTCTGTTCTAACGCCTGCCTCTTGGCCTATGTGCAGGTTCTGCCCATGAGCAAAATTAAGTGTCCTGGCATTCCCATTTTTGGCAAAATTATCTGTAATTTTTTCCGATCCACACATTGAATGCCTTTGTATAATCAATAAAACACAAGTAAACATCTTTCTGGTATTCTCTGATTTCAGCCAAGCTCCGTCTGACATCAGCAATGATATCCCTCATTTCATATCCTCTTCTGAATCTGACTTGAAATTCTGGCAGTTCCCTGTCGATATACTGCTGCAACCATTTTTGAATGATCTTCAGCAAAATTTTATTTACATGTGACATTAATGATTTTTTTTTTTTGACAATTTCTGCATTCTGTTGGATCATCTTTCTTTGGAATGGGCAAAAATATGGATCTCTTCCATTCAGTTGAACAGGTAGCTATCTTCCAAATTTCTTGGCATAGAAAAGTGAGCGCTTCCAGCATTGTATCTATTTGTTGAAACACCTCAATTGGTATTCCTTCAATTCCTGAAGCCTTGTTTTTTTGCCAGTGCCTTCAGTTCAGTTTGGATTTCTTCCCTCAGTACCTTGGTTCTTATCGTATGATACCTCCTGAAGTGGTTGAACATCAGCCAATTTTTTTTTGGTACAGTGACTTTGTGCATTCCTTCCATCTTCTTTTGGTGCTCTGTACATACTTCAATATTTTGCTCATAGAATCAATACCGGAGTTGGATGCTTGAATTTTTTCTTCAGCTTTTTTGGCTTGTGAAATGCTGAGCATGTTGTTCCATTTTGGTTTTCTAACCCCAAGTCTTTGCACATTTCATTATAATACTTTACTTTGTCTTCTCCAACTGCACTTTGAAATTTTCTGTTTGGCTTTTTCATTTTATCATTTCTTCCATTTGTTTTAGCTACTCTACATTTAAGAGGAAGTTTCAGAGTCTCTTCTGACATCCATTTTGGTCTTTTCTTTCTTACCTTTTTAATGACTTTTTGCTTTCTTCATGTATGATGTCCTTGATGTCATTCCACAATTTGTCTGGTCTTCAGTCATTTTTTTCAGTCATTAGGCATTAGTGTTCACTGAGCCAAATCTATTCTTGAGATGGTGTTTAAATTCAGGTGGGATACACTCAAGTTCATACTTTGGCTTTCAAGATTAGTTTTAATTTTCTTTAGCTCCAGCTTGTCCTTGCATGAGTAATTGATGATCTGTTCCGAAGCCATCTTGGCTTTGTTCTGACTGATGATATTAAGCCTCTTCATCGTCTCTTTCCACCGGTGTAGTTGATTTCATTCCTGTGTTTTCCATCCAGTGAGGTCCAAGTGTACAGTTGTCACTTATGTTGTTGAAAAAAGGTATCTGCAATGAACAAGTCAGTCTTGCAAAATCCTATCATGTGATCTCTGCCATTGTTTCTATCATCAAGGCCATATTTTCGAATTGTTGATCCTTCTTCTTTGTTTACAACTTTCGCATTCGAATCACTAGTAATTATCCATGCATCTTGATTTCATGTTTGATCAATTTCTAATTGCAGAAACTGGCAAAAATCTTCAATTTCTTCATCTTTGGTATTAGGGTTTGGTGTGTAAATTTGAATAATAGTCATATTAACTGGTCTTCCTTGTAGGCATATGGATATTATCCTATCACTGACAGCACTGTACTTCAGGATTGATCTTAAAATGTTCTTTCCTACGATGAATGCAAAGCCATTTTTCTTCAATTTGTCATCCCCGGCCTAGTAAGCCATATGATTGTCCAATTTAAAATGGCCAATACCAGTCCATTTCAGTTCACTAAGGCCTAGGATATTGATTTTCAAGTGTTCCACTTTATTTTTGACAATTTCTATTTTTTCCTAGATTCATATTTCATACATTCTACTTTCCAATTATTAATGGATGTTTGTAGCTGTTTCTTCTCATTTTGAGTCGTGCCATATTAGCAAATAAAGGTCTCTGAAAACTTTACTTCATTCACGTCATTAAAGTCAACTCTACTTTGAGGAGGCAGCTCTTCCCCTGTCGTATTTTAAATGCCATCCAACCTGAGGGGCTTATCCTCTAGCACTGTGTTAGGTAATGCTCTACTGTTATTTATAAGGTTTTTCACTGGCCACTTTTTTTTTTTTTTTTTTTTTGGAAGATTGACAGTTTCTTCTTCCTAGTCTCTCGTTCTGGAAACTTCACTAAAACCTGCCCACCCTTGGTGACCCTGCTGGTATTTGAAATATGGGGGGGGGGGGGTAAATGTGATTCTGGTGGCCTAGCTTCTGTCATCATAGTAACACTCAAGACACCACAGTAGGACAAACTGACAAAGAAGTGGTAGAACTGAAGGGTTAGGGTTGAAAATTTGATGCAGGACATACTTTGTGGGTTATATGACAGATATTTGAGGTAGAATGGGGATTTTATGAGATGTTGACGAATCTTACTTTCATAGAAAGTCACCATTTACTTACCCTAACGTGTCTGTGAACAGAAGAAACTAGGACAGAATATTGAATAAAAACCACTTTATAGAAGAGAGAATGAACAGTTATAAAAATGTATGGGCAGGGGCAAATTATCACAGTTTTCCAAAATGACAATGTTTCATAAATGATGATAACCATTTTGATTTATGTGGCTTGCACACACTTGGCATTTATCCTCATATTTTAGTGAGGTAAGTACTATTTCTGTCTATATTTGGGGAAACTGCTCCTTTTGTCGTTCATCTTTGTCCCAGAGACAGGTGTAATTTGAAGTTCCCACTGGTGGTGCATATCTATGTGAACTTCTTCAATGTGTGCCTTCCTCAGCTTCCAATGTAATCTGGTGGTAGCTCAATTTAGTGAAAGAGGTGGCAGCTCATCTGCAGCCCACCCTTAGCACCCACCTAAAGAAAACCTGCTGCATGCTTGGTTAAGTCTCTTTCTTGAAAATTTCCAATGCTCTCAAACTACCTCAGGCTCCTGAGGAATAACATACAATTCAATTAGATTTTAGGCAATATGATTTCTTGATTAAATTATTCCTAGGAAGGTGTTAATTTCAAAAGATGAGCTTGTCAAAAGATGTAACTTAATTGGAAGAGTGTATTTAGAGATATTTTTGACCTAGGCTGGTTATTTATATAAAATCTGAATATATAAAATCTTCTGGTGTGTCTTTCAGGTTCCCCTAAGGAGTATAGTGGCAAGGGTGCTGACAATGAGGTTCTAAAATTTCAACAAAAACTTGTTACTTATTTCCTTGCTGTTGATGATCATTGTAAAAAATATTTTATTTCCTAAGGGTTACTATGACTTTAGAAAGGTTGGATTAAAAAAAAAAAAATGATAGATAAATATTCCATGAAGATGGCCTGGGTAGGTAATTATCAAGATTATTGTAAGGCCAAGTTTTTTAGGAAGGGCTATGAAAGAGGATAGCAAGAATTAAAACCAATAGCCTTAGATGACCAGTGGATCTGAGTACCACTGAGGGTAAAGAGAGCACTTAGGAGACAGGAGATGGCTGGTTTCCACCACTCCAGAAGATTGGCCCCAGGGACACTAATAACAGATATGTCTGAATAAAAATATTTTTGTCTTTGTTGTTTTGCATAAGTGCACACACACACATGTTCTCTCAACAACTCACCAGTGCAGAAGACATCTTCTTGATCCGTGAAACAATACAATACAGCAACTTTCATTCCTTAGTTTCTCAAGGTCATTTTGTATTGTATGAGCATATTAATGCCCATGCTTCTCCACTTATAGTGCTTCAGGGCAAACAGGTTGTTTGCCTGAATACTTCCTTTTTCACTTTGTTAAGTTTTTCTTCTTATATTTTTGGGTAAAGGAAGAGCCCCTGAAAAATTTTGGTCATTGTCCAGTCTTTTTCTTCGAAAACTTAGAAACATAAAAGGGAGCTTCTGTTTTCCTCCAATGGAAAGAAGAAATAGATTATTCTTCAATGTAAGGGCTTAGGAAGTTACTAGTTCCCTTATTTTCCTGGAAAATCACAAAAACAACACTTGGAAAATTAATCTATAACCTTTTCGACATGCAGAAGTTAAGTAGAGAAAGTAATAATTTTATTTTTCTACATGGTCAGTATTAAGTGTTGACATATCGTTGAAAATTGAGATGTTGGACATTAATTCCTGCCTTATAGAAGGAAGCCATTCATTCATGCATAAATAAATGAGTGAATATGCAGGCAATAAAAGCATAGAGAAGGAATGTAGTCTTGAGAGTCATTTTGTAGAAAGATGGTAGTTGAAAGGGTGTAATTATGGTTTCTTTTCAAAGACTTGGTTGTTGAGAAAGAAGAGAGCCAGGGAAACTCCTATGAGTTGAAGGAAGGAGAGAGCCAAGTGAGATGAACAGTGAGAGGTATTAACAAGCATGTAAAAAATATTTAGAGGATCATAACATTCTGGAAACCAAAGTTAGTGTCAAAAATAAAGGAAAATGGTGGTAAGTCAGGGAATTTAGATGTCTCAAATATTTTGGTTAAAATAATTTAATTTGTGACCATAGGACTTCAAAATTTAAATTATTCAAAGAAACAAATTATCTTTGCCAATTGATCCCCTTTGAAAAGCTAGTTAATAGGACTAATATCTTAAAAACTTAAATACATAAAAATTTAGGATCAAAGGTGACCCCAGTGTGTGCTAAAATACTGGTCATATTTAGAAATTAGCTAAAATAGTATAAATTTCCATAATTGGATTAAAATCATACAGAAGTAGAATATATACATACATATATAACAGATGCTACTTATGTTGATTTTTTTTTAGCTTATTGAGTTGTTCAAAATGTTTTAATAATGTACTTTCCCAAATAATGACCTGGAAAATAAACAACTTTACTGATTTTTAATTTAGATGACATAATAATTAAATACTAAACATGATTTAATTTAAGTTAAAATGAAAACTCTAGGTGGTTGGAGATAGAAACTAATATTGATGAAGCACTCACTGAGTGGTAGTTGCTGTGCTATAATGGTGGTAAATAAAACAGTGATATCTGGTCCATACATAAAGTGTTATCAAAGTATAAAGGCTGAATAGTTGTCCTAAGGCCAAAACCCTTTTAGAACATTTGACGTAGACTGTAATGTGCAAAATATGTCTTAAAGGAGGAATAAACTTTCCCCATAATGGTGGAGAGTAAGAGAGTTATACTATGTATTATACAAATAGTTTATCATTAGGGGACTTTTTAAAAAAATAAACACAAAAGTTAGGGAAATCTTCTGCCAAGCTTTTAAAACATTTTGTGATGGCTTATAAAATACCTGTTAGGGCAAAATATCTTCAACACTCCATTTAATTGAAAAGGATGGCTACCACTGAAACTCTGGAGAAACCATCACCAATTCAGTAACTCAAACTTGAAAAGAGGATGGAAAGTGCTAGAGGAAAGAACATTTCCAAGTGTTCCTATTCACAGGAAGTCTTCAGAAGCTATTAAAGTATCAGTCAATGCCAAGAAGTCTTTACCGTACTGACCTGTAGGTCATTTTATTACCTGATTCCAAGAGTTGTAACACTAGATATTACTATCTGCTGGAAGGTACAAGAGAGTAAATTGCATTGTAGGAATAAAGTGCCAAGAGCTTACACTGAAATAAACACCAGTGTGCTTCTTAATAAATATGATCCAAATTCAGATAGAAAGTTTAATATTACTACTGTAAAATGTTAAATTCAATAAGACACAGATACTAAATGAGGCTTAAAGACTGGATAACATAGTTCAACTCAAATATAATTGCTACGACGATGAATGCAACTCCTGGATCATTTGTCATTGAGGTCAGACACCATTAGTTCATGTACTCCGTATGTATATTTTCTGGTTAAAAGAGTGTTTACGATCTATTCTTTTGTCATACTTAGGATTGGGGGCAGGAAGGACATATTTGAAAGTGAGAAAATTGGTGGCCAGCACCTAGATATCATGGATTTAGGATTTAAGGTTTCATTAAGCTTTGGGCTACTAACCAAAAGGTTGACAGTTCAAACCCACCCAGAGGCACCTCAAAAGTAAGGCCTGGGGATCTGCCTCCAAAAGATCACAGCCTTAAAAGCCCTATGGAGCAATTCTACTCCACCCACATGGGGATCAACTTGACAGCAACTAACAACAACAACAAAGTCTACAAAACATGTTTCAACACATCTTAAAGATATCAACAGACAAAAGCTAGCCAGCTGCCATTTTGGATGCATGAGGAATATCCATTCTTCCCTATGACCTAGGAAATGGGCCTCTGTGACCAGAAAAATAACACCATGAAGAAATGTCTGCAAGATAGAGAACAAGAATGTTTTATCCCGTCAGACAGCCCTCTAAATCCTCAATTACTAGCCTGCAGAATCTGTGCTGTCTTGAAGCAGCCAGTACAGATGTTTCCTTCTACCTCAGTCTAGCAATTCATGCCCAGAAACCCTTTCCTTTCTTGTCAGCCAACAGAACAGCTATGGCCCATAGGTAAATTGACACATGAACAATTTACCCAGGAATCATTTTGAGTGGTAAATATCCACTAACACACCACATATGCAAAATAAAATACTTGTATGAAGAAATGAACCATTTCCTGAAGCCAGAGTCAGGGAATCCCGTCTGTGTGTCACATTTCTGATAGAGCTCAGAGCTGCTTTACCTTCTGATTTTTCCTTTCTAGGCTGAGTTCCAGTCATCAAATGGTGAATGGCAATACTCTGCAGCAGGTACTGAGGAATAAGGTCTTTGGATATCCTGAACAACTGCTATGCCAAGGTTCTTTTACTTCCTGAAGTACTGATTTCCATATTATATAGATCTGCTCTTTATCCTTCTATAGATTTGCTCTTTGCTGGGCACCAACAGTTATTCTCTGTCAGATAACTACTGTTGAATGAATTCCCCTACCCTGTGAAGAGTGACCAAGCTGATTAGTGGCAGACATTGAATTTTATGAGGTCATAGTAAATGTGAGTAGAAGTTCCTACACCAAGCAGAAAAAGACTAGAAGTCAGTTTTCTGGCTAATGATAGTCAAGCCAGTGTCTTTTGGGGTAAGACAAGTTTTGAGGGTTGGAGAGACAAAGTACAGCTCCAAGGTTCCAGAGACAGGATCAGCATTTGAGTGGGAAGAGTAATAGCAGTTCTTGAACAATAGCCTTGAGTACTGATGGCTATTTTTCGTTCCCCAACACATAAATCGGTGTGACTTCACACTGGAATCATTAGGGTAGCTTTGATGAAATAAGGCTCCAGCAGAATTAGTCAGATTGTATATGGGTGAGACACTGCTATTTTTTGAAAGTTCTTTAGGTAGTTCCACTGTGTAGATACAATTGAGAGTCACTTGTTCTAAGTGACAAGAATATTTAGAAATTTAGCTCTTGTTGCAAATAAGGTCCATTCCATGACAAGATTTGCATTGACTGATGAATTTTATTTAAACAGCAGACTTCTTCTGAGTGGTAATGTTGATCTCATTGCTAAAACTCTTTATGTAGAAGAGGGATTTCTTGTTCCAAGTCTGCTTTTGAAAAATATTGTATGTATATTCACTTATGGTGCTCGAAAAATAAAAACCTGTTTATACTTATTACAAAATATCCTAAGTGAGACTTGGTGAAAGATTGAATAAAAATAACAATGGTGACTCAATGGATGATAAAATATACAATTTGTAGAGCTAATGATAAAAATAACAGTATTTCTTATATTACATTACCCTACTAAACTACTTATCAGGAATATTAGGAGAAAACACTTATGTCCACTGATAAATACGTGTATATCATAAAAAAAAAACAAACAACCAAGAATAAGGTTGTTTAAAATGCTAAAGGCCAATAAGATATTTAATGCCATCTTGACAATATGAGAACCTATAAAAAGATGTCTGAAATCTCCAAAAGGTGAGCTAAAAAAATATAGCAAAACTTTTGGTGGAGTAGCAAAATGTGTGGATGTGCTGAAGCACCCTGAGAAGCTCCACTTTCAGGCCCCAGCTCTCTGCCAAACAACTCACGCTTTGCCATGGCAGCTGGGTTCTGGGGCAGAGAAACTGTAGTGGGGGTATATCTTTCATATTAGAGAATGAGAGAAGTCATCTCTAGTTGCCAACCCCCAAAATATAAGGCAATTGACTTAATCTTTGCTTATTAAGCTAGCCACCCTAACATAGATTTTTGTAAGTCTAAACGCCCAGAACACTGTAACGGATTCTCTCTGCCCACTAAAATTCTTATAACCCCTTGAACTTCACATGGCTTATCTCATCAATTTTATTTGGTGCCACACTTGGTTGTTGATTTTTCTACACCTTACTTTTTAGGGAAAACCCTGGTGGCATAGTTATTAAGAGCTAAGGCTGCTGACCAAAAGGTCAGCAGTTCAAATTCACCAGGCGCTCCTTGGAAACACTATGGGGCAGTTCTATTCTGTCCTGTAGGGTCACTATGAGTTGGAATTGACTTGACAGCAACAGATTTGGTTTTTTGGTTTTACTTTTTAGGTGGCTATATGAGCTTACATTGAATGCACCTGTAGTGCCAAAATAATAATTTTGTGGCCATCACTATAAGCCAATTTGTTGACTGTTTATTGGACCAAGGGGAACGGGAAGGTAGATTGATTTTTTTTCCCTCTGTCTCAAATTAAGAAGCTACAGGAAAAAAAAAAATTCTGTTGATTGTCCATATCTACAGGTCTAGTACAGGTCTCTACTGCACAAGAAGTATCACAACTGCCCTAGAATAATACTAGTGCTACCATTATGGTGTTGGCAAAGAATAGTGAAAACACCATGGATTGCCAGAAGAGTGAACAAATCTGTTCTGGAAGAAGTGCAGCCAGAATTCTCCTTAGACAGAGAATTTGTCTCAAGTATTTTGTACAAGATATTAGGAGGGTCTAGTACATGAAGAAGGACGTCATGCTTGGTAAAGTGGAGGGTCAGCAAAAAAGAGGAAGATCCTTGATGAGATGGAATGACACAGTGGCTACAACAATGGGTTCAAACATAGACATGATTGTGAGGATGGCACAGGTCCGGGCAGTGTTTTGTTCTTTTGTACATAGGGTAGCTATGAGTTGGAACTGACTGGATGGCACCTAACAACAGCAACAACCATTAAAGATAAAAATAATTTAATAGAAAACCTGTTCAAAGATTTTGGTGTTAACCTATATAGACCCTATGACAAGTGAAATTCAAATCCATAATACATATCTTTGACTCCTGGCTTAAGTTTTCTTTGCTTTAAGAGGCAAATTCTGGTTCACTCTTTTTCAGATTTTTTTTTTTTTTTTTGACCATGAGAAGAGATATGAACAATTTTACTTGACTTTTCTTAATGTTGTTGTTGTTGTTGTTGTCAGGTGCTGTCGAGTTGGTTCCAACTCACAGCAACTCCAAGCATAAAGGAAAGAAACACTGCCCAGTCTTATGCCACCCTCACAATCATTGTTATGCTTAAGTCCATTGATGCAGCCACTGTGTCAATCCATCTTCTTGACCTTCTACCACTTTTTTACTATCTACCATGCATGATGTCCTTTTCCAAGGCTCGATCCCTCCTGATAACATGTCCAAAATATGTAAGTAGTCTCAACATCCTTGCTTCTAAGGAGCATTGTGAACATACTTCTTCCATGAAAGATTTGTTCATTCTTTTGGCAGTTCATGGTATATTTGATATTCTTCACCAACACCACAATTCAAAGGCATCAATTCTTCATTCTTCTTTATTCATCGTCCAACTTTTCCATGCATATGAAGCAATTGAAAACATCATGGCTTAGTTCAGGCGCACCTTAGTCTTCAAGGTGACATCTTTACTTTTCAACACTTTAAAGAGGTCTTTTGTAGCAGATTGGCACATGGGTGTTGATTGTGTATCCAAGTAAAATGAACTCCTTGACAATTTCAATCTTTTCTCTGTTTATCATGATATTGGCTATTGGTCCAGTTGTGAGGATTTTTGTTTTCTTTATGCTGAGGTGCAATCCATACTGAAGGCTGTGGTCTTTGATCTTCGTCAGTAAGTACTTCAAGTCCTCTTCACTTTCAGCAAGCAAGGTTGTGTCATCTGCTTAACACAGGTTGTTAATGAGTCTTCCTCCTATCCTGATACCCCCTTCTTCTTCATATAGTCCAGCTTCTTGGATTATTTGCTCAACGTACAGATTGATTAGGTACTGTGAAAGGATGCAACCCTAGGACACATCTTTCCTGACTTTAAACCATGAAGTATCCCCTCGTTCTGTTTGTACAACTGCCTCTTTATCTATGTATAGGTTCCTCATGAGCACAATTAAATGTTCTGGAGCTCCCATTCTTTGCAGTGCTATCCATAATTTGTTATGATCCACATAGTTGAATGCCTTTGCATAATCAATAAAACATAATTTTTTTTTTTAATCAATAAAGCATAGGTAGGCATTTTTCTGGTATTCTCTGCTTTCTACCAGGATCCATCTGACATCAGCAATGATATCCCTGGTTCCACGTCCTTTTCTGAATCTGGCTTGAGTTTCTGGCAGTTCCCTGTCAATATGCTGTTGCAGCTGCTTTTGAATGATCTTTAGCAAAATTTTACTTGCATGTGATTTTAATGATATTGTTAGATAGTTTCTGCATTTGGGTGGATGACCTTTCTTGGGAATAGGCATAAATATGGATCTCTTCAATTGGTTTCTTAATGAGACTCAGGCAATTACTTTATAAATTACTAAAATTAAAATGAATGTTTGATTAGGTATTCTTTTCTTATTTATGCTAATAATTTCAGACTTAAGCATTCCATTGTGATTAGTAAATTTAAAGTTAACAGAGGTAACCAAGAATATAATTAAAGTAGGATCAGTGACTTAAATAATATAAATAAGCATTGTTTGTTGCAAAAGTTAGGAAACAGCACAACAGGGAAAAAATAAAAGTATAAAATAATATGTAAACACATTATTTATCACAGAAACCCTGGTGGATAAGTGTTACAGCTGCCAACCAAAAGGTTAGCAGTTATTTATCACAAGGAATCTAAATAGATTGTTGCAGTCAGAGGGCCAAAAAAGAAAAAAAAGACTCTCAGAATGTGTCAAATAACAACATCCAAGTCTATACAGAACAATACCGAGGATCCTATCAAAAGGTACTCAGAAGGTGATAAAAGATGCAAAGTGATTCCAAATAAAAACAACTGTGCCAAAAGAGAAGTTTTATATATATATATATATACACTTTATAATATAAATATATATTAATTATATACAATATAAATATATTTATACTTTATAATATACTTATAACGTACAGTATCATTTGATGTACCAAATAAAACAAAATAAAAATCTTCAGTTTTTATTGAGGAACAGTAAATTCAGCTTATATCTTAATTTATCTATATAGATCAAAAGTAAATAAGGAAAGATTGACAGAAACAAATATTAGCAGAGCCTTTAACTTCCCTTTGTCAGCCTATGAAAAATTGGTTCACAAGATTTATTAGAGATATCAATACATGTATATAAAAACCTGCCTATCATTACTGAACATTTTGATCAAAGATTCCATAGATGAATCCTGATCAAAAGGGTAGATATGTAGAAGAGAATTTCAAATTCGCATGGACTCCAGACTTCCCGGAGCCATAAAGGTTAGATGAATTCCTGTAACTATTGCCCTGAGATAATGTTTAAACTTTAAACCAAAAATATCCCCTGAAGCCTTCTTAAAACCAAGCAATAGTTTAGGTGAACTAGTTAAAAAGTTCTGCCTTGAGTATAATGCTCTATTAAGAACTATCTATAGGGGATCAAATTGACAACAGCAACTCGAAAGATTACATGGGAACCTTAAGGGGCAGTGAATTTATGTTAATGGAGGTGGAATATTTCAAATAAAGAAGGTGAGAATGGTTACAGAACTTGAAGAATGTAATCAATGACACTAAATGGTACATGTAGAAATGGTTGAATTGGTGTATGTTTTGCTGTGCATATTCTCAACAACAAAATAAATTACATATATATATAGAAAGAAAACCTAATGTAATAGAACCAACTCGATAGCACTGGGTTTTTGGGTTAATGTAATAGTGCTTAAAAGTTAAGCTTCTAACCAAAAGTTCAGCAGTTCAAATCCACCAGGCAGTCCTTGTAAACACTATGGGGCAGTTCTACTCTGTCCTATAGGGCCGCTATGAGTCAGAATTGACTTGATGGTAATGGATGTGGAACCTGTGTATATGGAGGGCTGACTGTATTTTTGGAACATAATAGGAATACTGTATATGTAAACATTAAAAGATTTTCTTAAAGGCAAATTTTTATACTTAAAAACTCCAGAATTGCAAGGACAAAATGAAAACACATGAAATAAATAGTCTTCAAGAAAAATGATGAGGCAGAGCCATAAAAAAGTAAAGAAAAAATGTCTTCAGTGGTCTGCCATTGTGTCTAGAGTTCCAGAAGTAAAGCATTTAAGTCATAAGTTTAAGTCTTTTGCACTAGGAAAATCTCCTTAGAAAGGCCAGTACTCTCAGCTAATTCAGAGCCATCAAAAGAAGCCTAGTACAAAATAGCAGCTGGCTAGCAACCGCCGATAAAATCTCTTCCAATTTCTAAATAAAAGAGGCCATACAAGAGAAAATTTTGAAAAATGAAACATTAAAAAATAAGCTTGCCATTCATCCTAATAGCAGGATATTGGCCCTATCATCCCTATAAGGCAGATGGAATGTAATGGGTAAATAGCTTCCTAGTTGTGCCCCCTGATATGCCTGGACTTCACCTCATAAAACTGAATCCAAAACACAGAGCAACAGAGCAAAAATTTTTCTTGTTCAGAGACGCTGATATAAGAGTTCTGCATTCCCATCATTTCCTCAAGTCTTCTCACCACTATCCTCTTGGCTTATTATAAGTTCGATTATTTAAACAATTCATTACTGTTTCTGGGGTTTGCTGTTAACTCTACTCAAAGACTGGTCTTTGTCTTTGGTTCCTGAGAGAGAACTTGTATTACCTTGGAACTCCAGTGATTGAAGTGTCTTTGATGAGACCTCCAGATAATACTGACCTACAGGCTATGCTAATATGCTAATGAGGTGGGGGCTGAACATACCAGAAAGACCAACAACGTGATATCAGCCAACCTCAGAGGAATGGGACATAATTCAATCAACTAGGCTTATGTAATGAAAAAAAAAAAAAAATGTGATGAAGCCCCAATAAATGCTCTTGACTTGGAAGCTCCATGGGCTTTCTGGTTGGTGATAGAAATCAATGTACATGGGATGATAGTATGTCCCTTTTTGGGATGTGGAAGCTTCATATTAGGAACTCTCCCAGACCTCACTCTTTGCATCTCCTCATTTGTATCCTTTTTGCTATAATAAAACTGTAACCTGTAAATGTAAGTATAGTGTTTTTCTGAGTTCTGGAAGCCATTCTAGAGTATTATCAAACCCAAGGGAGTAGAGGGAACAAGCAGGTCAGAAGTGGTGGGGGATTTGGGCATCCCCAAGCTTACAACTAATATTCTGAGGGGATAAAGGGAACCCCCAAATTTGTAGCAAGCAGGTTACAAGTTAGGGAGGTCCTGGGGACCCCAGTCTTAGGTAGCAGTGGGATCCTCAGCTAGTAATGAGAAACTCCAGATTTGTAGCCATCAGATCAGAAGTGTGAGTGTCATGGGGAAACTCAAACTTGTGATTGGCATCTCATCCTGGGCAGAATTGGCAACCTGGAGAACTGAGACCCTTTAATTTGTGAGATTTGATCTAGCTCTCGTGGTTGTGATCAGAGGAAGAAGCACTGCATGGGTAGTTGTCCAAACTGAACAGAAGTAGAATAGAGGGAACAGAACTGAATAGAATGGAATTAAGTTAGATTGATTGAATTTCTTCATTCAATTGATGTGAAAAATGGAATAGATTGCAATGGATGCATTCCAACACACCCTCATTCCCAAGAGACTTTCTCTCTGGTCCACTCCACAAGTGTGCTGTGATTGGAATTTGTGAATGAGTTGAAAATCTATTCATTCTGTTTTCAAACTATTTGCTATTTTGAGAGAGTACTTTAGTCTTTTAGTTTTGGAATTATTTTCTCCAGTATGTAAAGTCCTTCCTCAATCAATCCCTGGTAAACAGTGTGCTGATGAGGAACTGATGTCTGAATACTTGTTTTCCTTCTTAAGCTATATGCTATTTTCATTCTGGAAGTTTTTCTGATGTATTGAAATTTCTTACTTCAGGGCTTAGTTGCAGATCTTTTTTCACTAGCAATTGTGCTGGACACTCACTGGGTCATGTAATCTGCAAACTAACTGCCTTATCAGCTTTGAAATTTCCTTTTGGATTCCTCCTCCATGGTCTTTATATGTATACATATTCTTAGGTATTTTTAATCTTTATCTGTTTGACTTTTTGCATTACTTTTTAAGAGATGTCTTCTACTTTACATTCAAAGTTATATTCAACTTTACATTATTTTCAGATATATGAAAATATGAATTGAATTGATTTGCTATATATATAAATATATTTATAACATTTCCTTTATGAAGTTACTTATTATAAGCTTATTATATCAGATTAGTATAGTTTTATTTTGTTGTTGTTTAATTAATCTTTGTGCCCTGAATCCGATTGTTTTTATATAGGTCTTTCTTTTTCTAGTTGCTGGCTCTCCTCAAATATGTTGATTACCATTCACATTTAAACTGAAGTAATAAAGAGCTGTTTGGATCTTTATTCATTGGACATGCAAGGCTTAGCACCTGGATTCCTCCCTTGGTCATGAGGTGGTTGGGAGTTAGTCATTGTTTAGGGCTTACAGAAGATGAAAATCTCTGATTTGGGGAACCATTGCTTCAATATTTGTCTTAAAAAAAATTGCCATCCATTCAATTCTGACTCATAATGAACCTATAGGACAAAGAAGAATCTTTTGGAAACCATAGGGTTTCCAAAGAGCAGCTAGCTAAAGGATTTGAGCTACCATCCTTTTGGTTAGCAGCCATACTCTTAACCACTGCACCACCAGGCCTCCTATATTTGTCATAAACCAAAACCAAACCAAACCCGTTGTGATCCTGTTATTTCTAACTCACAGCAACAACCCTATAGGACAAGGTAGAAGTGCCCTGTGGGATTTCCAAGGAGCAGCTGGTGGATTCAAACTGACAACCTTTTGGTTAGTAGTCTGAGCTCTTAATCACAGCATCATCAGGGGACTTTTCAAATAGTTGATTAAATTTCTTTAGGGAAGTATTTTGCCTAAACAAAAAAATGTCTGTTACAATCCATTCAGCTTTGTGTATTTAGGGGTCAGTGCAAGAGTTAGCTCTGTACTGTAGAATATTGATTTTCAATTATCCTTTCCTTTTATAGCCCTAAGTTTCAGTCTTGCACACATTTATAATAATATCTGTAAGCCCTGATCCTCTCCAAGTCTCTGCAATCTACCTTATATCCCTTTTCATCTGTAGGTATGCACTCTGCTATGCATGCGCTCCAATGTATACTTTCCCCGTGCTGCTTCAATAATTATCATTCCTCCATCTCTTTTCTGTCTTTCAGAATCTTGTGAAATTTTCCACCCATTGAAGGATCTATACAATTATATTTGTCCTTATGGATTAATATCTTTTTAACAGCATTAGTAATACTTTAAAGGTAGAATGGAAATAAATGAGAAATTTTATTTTATTTTTTTACTAAACCAGAAAATAAAATGTACATCTCTTATCTAATACTGAAATGGGAAATTTTTCTAGGAAAATGGAAACTGACGAGCATTTACCCACATGAACTCTGAAAGATGAGCCTGTCCTTAACTATAGAAGATATTGATCACACATTTTCATAAGTTATCTTCAAAGAGGTAGATAACAGAGGCAGGGCTAAGAAGGCAGAGTAGTAGGACACCTCCTACTACTACTAACAAACAAGTGAATTTATTATATATGACAATCTAGGAGCCCTGAACATAAAGGCAAAGTTGAAGAATCGGACTGAGCGTCAGGGGGAGGGAGAGACAATTCAGAAGCAGCCAGGAGTTGCCAGACCTGATCTTGTGGGAACCAGCACCCTGCAGGCTGGGATCAACTGGCACCAGCAATGAGGCAAGCAGTGGTGTCTGGGATGCATTTTCCACAGGGTATATACCTGAAGTCTAACTTCACTTATTTCAGCTAAATGGTGAAAAGGAAGGTTCATTACATTTGACACCACTCTTCCTGTTAAGCAGGGTCCTCACCTACCCACATCAGGGGCCAGAGGACTGGTGGCTCCACCCACTCCACCTAGCCACTCACAACTGGGGTCCAAGGATGAGTGGTGCCTCCCAGTCCTTACAGCAGAAGCATTGGGTGCCCATAGTCCAGCTGCAAAACTCACCCACCTATGCACTCTAGGGAACAGGGACACGCTTTACTCACAGACACTAATAGGGCGACATTAGCCCTCTGCCTTGCTCAGCACATGACTTTCTACTGCAGCTAGATACTTGTGCCCACACCAAACACCCCTGCTTGTCTAGGACGGTAGGTAAGAACCTGCACCACATACTTGGTGACTGACTACCTGAACACTTGAGATGAGTCCATACAAGAAAAGTAAATGGGCTCCTGGGCTCACATACCTAGTAATAGCTCTCACCAACTGGTGAGAGGACGTTAGAGCTTCAAAGGCACCAATAATCAAACTAGCTTACTCAAGCAGCCTATTCTGGCATATCAAAACAAAACAAGGGGCTAGGACACAATAAACAAACACCAAGTAAATAAATATAATAACTTGTTGATGGTTTGGAGACAGCAGTCAATATCAAATCACATAAAGAGACAGACCATGATGAAGAGAACTTCCTGGAATTACTGGAAGAAGAATACAAAAGATTAATATATAGAACTTTTCAAGAGATCAGGAAGGAGATCAGGTGAAATGCAGCACAAGCCAAGAAGCACACGGAAAAGCATTAGAGAAACTTAAGATTAGAGAAGAGCATAATGACAAATTTACAGGCTGCTAGAATCCATAGAGAGACAGCAAACAGAAATCCAGAAGATTAACAATAAAGTTTCAGAGATAGACAACTCAATAGAAAGTCATAGGAAGAGAATTAAAGCAATGGAAGCCAGAATTAGTGAGCTTGAAGATAAAGCACTTAACAGCAACTTATTTGAGGAAAAATCAGATAAAAGAAATTTTTTTTTTTTTTAAATGAAGAAACCCCAAGATTATATGGGACTCTATCAAGAGGAATAACATACAAATGATTGGAATACCAGGGGGGATAAGAGAAAATTCACAGAAAATTTTTGAAGACTTATTGGCAGAAAACTGCCCTGACATCATGGAAGATGAGAATATAGCTATCCAAGATGCTTATCGAACCCCACAGAAGGAAGATCCCAAAAGAAAGTCACCAAGACATGTTATAATCAAACTTGCCAAAACCAAGGATAAAGAGAGAATTTTAAGAGTGGCTAGGGGTAAGCAAAAGTCACCTACAAAGGAAAGTCAATAAGACTAAGCTTGGACTACTCAGCAGAAACGAAGCAGACAAGAAGGCAATGGGATGACATAGATAAAGACTTGAAGGAAAAAAAAAAATACCAGCCAATAATTATATATCCAGCAAAACTGTGTCTCAAATATGATGGCAAAACTAGGAGATTTCCAAATAAACAAGTTTAGGGAATTTGCAAACACCAAATCAAAATTACAAGAAATACTAAAGGGAGTCTTCCTGTTAAAAAATCAATAACATCAGATAAGAGCCCAAGACTAGAACACAGGACAGAGCAGGTAGATACCAACCCAGATAGGGAAATCACAAAAATAAATCAAAGCTAAAACACTCAAAACAGGGAAACAGAGAAGTCATTATGTGAAAGATGATAACATTAAAACAAAAAAGAGGCACCAAAAAATGTAGTCGTAGATATTTCATATGGAGAGGAAGTCAAGGTGATATGAAGGAGTAAAAGATGGGTTTAAACTTAGACAAATAGGTGTAAATATTAAAGTAACCACAAAGGAAACTAACAAACCTACACATCAAAATTAAAAAAGAAGAAAAACATAAAGGCCAGTGAATATAAAGTCAAGAACAATGTAAAAGAAGAAATAAAATATGTAAAAAAAAAAAAAAAAAAAGACTTAGCAAAGAAAATTAAGTGAAACAAAGAAACTGACAACACACACAAAAAAAGACGTCCAAACGACAGCACTAAACTCCTACCTATCAAGAATTAAGCTGAATGTAAAGGGGCTAAATGCACCAATTAAGAGAGAGCGGCAGAACAGATTTAAAAAAAAACATACAATTCGTCTATATGCTGCTTACAAGAGACACACCTTAAATGTGAAGACACAAACAAACCACAACTCAAAGGATGGAAAAAATATATCAAGCAAACAACAATCAAAAAAGAGTAGGAGTGGCAAATATTAATTTCTGACAAAATAGATTTAAAGTAAAATCCACCACAAAGAATAAGGAAGGACGCTATATAATGATTAAAAGGTTAATGCACCAGGAGGACATATCATAATAAATATTTACGCACCCAGTGACTGGGCTCTGAAACACAAAACAAACTCTTAACAGCATTGAAAAGAGAGATAGACAGCTCCACAATAATAGCAGGAGACTTCAACACACCACTTCCAGTGAGGGACAGAATATCCAGAAAGGAGCTCAGTAAAGACAAAGAAGATCTAGATCCCACAATCAACCAACTTGACCACATAGACGTATACAAAACACCCAACAGCCGCCAAGTATTCTTTCTTTTCCAACTCACATGGAACATTCTCCAGAATAGACCACATATTAGGCCATAAAGTAAGACTTAAGAGAATCCAAAACATCAAAATATTACAAATCATCTTTTCTGACCTTAAAGCATAAAACTAGAAATCAATAACAGAAAAAGCAAGGGAAAAAAAAAAATCAAACACATAGAAACTGAACAAAACCTTGCTAAAAAACTACGGGGTTATGGAAGAAATTAAGGATGGAATAAAGAAATTCATAGAATAAAAAGAGAATGAAAACACAACCTATCAGAACCTTTGGGACACAGCAAAAGCAGTGCTCAGAGGTCAACTTATAGCGATAAATGCACACATCCAAAAAGAAGAAAGGGTCAAAATCAAAACATTAACCCTACAACTTGAACAAATAGAAAGAGAGCAGGAAAGGAAGCCCTCAGTCACAAGAAGAAAGTAAATTATAAAAATTAGAGCAGAATTAAATGAAATAGAGAATAGAAAAAAAAATTGAAAAGTTAACAAAAACAAAAGCTGGTTACTTGAAAAAGACTAACAAAATCAATAAATCATTGTCCAAACTGACAAAAGAAAAACAGCAGAGGAAGCAAATAACCCAAATAAGAAATGAGATGGATGATATCACAATAGATCCAACTGAAATTTAAAGAATCATAACAGAATACTATGAAAAATTGTACTCTAACAAATTTGAAAACCAGAAGAAACAGACAAATTTCTAGAAACACACTACCTACCTGAACTAACACAAACAGAAGTAGATAACTAAGACACTACAAAAAGAGAAAATTATAGACCAATAGTCCTCATGAATATAGATGCAAAAATCCTCAACAAAATTCTAGCCAAAAGAATTCAACAATAAAAAAAAAAAATCACCATGACCAAGTGGGATTCATACCAGGTATGCAGGGATGGTTCAACATTAGAAGAACTAGAAAAACAATCCATGTAATCCATCACATAAATAAAACAAAAGACAAGAATCACTTGATCTTATCAATTGATGCAGGAAAGGCATTTGATGAAGTCCAACACGCAGTCATGATAAAAACTCTTAGCAAAATAGGAATAGAAGGGAAATTCCACAGCATAATAAAGGACATTTATAAAAAGCCAACAGCCTACATCATCCTAAATGGACAGATTCTGAAAGCATTCCCCATGAGAACAGGAACCAGGCGGCTTATCATCACTCTTATTTGACATTGTGCTAGAGGTCCTAGACAGAGCAATTAGGCTAGATAAAGAAATAAAGGGCATCCAGATGGGCAAGGAAGAAGTAAAAGTATCTCTATTTGCAGATGACATGATCTTATACACAGAAAACCCTAAGAAATCCTCAAGAAAACTACTGAAATTGATAGAAGAGTACAGCAGAGTATCAGGATACAAGATAAACACACAAAAATCAGTTGGACTCCTCCACAGAAACAAAGAGAATGCCGAAGAGGGAATCACCAAATCAATACCATTTACAATAGCCCCTAAGAAGATAAAACACTTAGGAAAAAATCTAATCAGGTGCATAAAAGATCTATAGAAAGAAAACTACAAGACACTACTGGAAAAAACCAAAAGAGACATACTTAAGTGGAAAAACATAACTTGCTCATGAATAGAAAGACTCAACATTGTGAAAATATCAATTATACCCAAAGTAATCTAAAGATAATGCAATTCTGATGCAATATCCAACATTTTTTAATAAGATGGAGAAACAAATCACTGACTTGATGTGGAAAGGGAAGAGGCCCCAGATAAGTAAAGTATTACTGAAGAAGAAGAACAAAGTGGTAGGCCTCAAGCTACCTGATTTTAAAACCTATTATACTGTCATGGTATTCAGAACAGCCTGGTACTAGTACAACAACAGATACATAGACCAATGGAACAGAATTGAGAATCCTGACCTAAATTCATCTTCTATGAGCAGTGATACTTGACAAAGGCCCATAGTCTGTTAAATAGAGAAAAGACAGTCTTTTTAACAAATGCTGCTGGCATAACTGGATATCCATCTACAAAAAAATGAAATAAGACCTATATCTCACACCATGCACAAAAACGAACTCAAAATGGATCAAAGACCTAAATATAAAATCTAAAGTGATAAAGATCATGGAAGAAAAAATAGGGACAATGCTAGGAGCCCTAACACATGGCATAAACAGAATACAAAACATAACTAAGAACCAACAAACACCAGAAGAGAAACTAGATAACTGGGAGCTCCTAAAAACCAAACAGTTATGTTCATTCAAAGACTTCACCAAAAGGGTAAAAAGATAATCTACAGATTGGAAAAAAAAATTGGCTACCACAAATCTGATCAGCGTCTAATCTCTAAAATCTACAAGATACTACAAAACTTCAACAACAAAAAGACAAACACCTCAATTAAAAAATGAGCAAAAGATATGAACAGACACTTCCAAAGAAGTCATTCAGGCAGCTAACAGATACACGAGGAAATGTTCAGGATCATTAGCCATTAGAGAAATGCAAATCAAAACTACAATGAGATATCATCTCACCCCAACAAGTTTAGTTTTAATCCAAAAAAAAAAAAAAAAACACACAAAATGATAAATGCTGGAGAGATTGTGGAGAGACCGGAACACTTATACATTGTTTGTGGGAATGTAAAATGGTACAACCACTCTGAAAATCGATTTGGTGTTTCCTTAAAAAGCTAGAAATAGAGTTACCATAAGATGTAGCAATCTCACACCTTGGAATATAACCTAGAGAAATAAGAACCCTCACAAGAATAGATATTTGCACACCCGTATTCATTGCAGTGCTGTTTACAAGAGCAAAAAGATGAAAACAACAAAGGTGCCCATCAACGGCTGAATGGATAAACAAATTATGGTATATTCACACAATGGAATACTATGCAATGATAAAAGAACAATGATGAATCCGTGTAACATCTCATGGAGGAACCTGGAAGGCATTATGCTGAGTGAAATTAGTCAGTCACAAAATGACCACTATTATACGATCTCGAGAAAAGGTTTAAACACAGAAGACAACATTCTTTGATGGTTACTAGGGTGGGGAGGGAAGGAGAGGGTATTCACTAAACAGATAGTAGACAAGAATTATTTTAGGTGATGAGAAGGACAGCACACAATACAGGGTAAGTCAGCACAACTGTACTAAACCAAAGCTAAGATGTTTCCTGAATACAACCAAACACTTCGAGGTACAGTACAGCAGGTGTGGGGGTCTGGGGACCACAGTTTCGGGGGACATCTAGGTCAATTGGCATAACAAAGTTTATTAAGAAAATGTTCTGCATCCCACTTTGGTAAGTGGCATCTGGAGCCTTAAAAGCTAGCGAGTGGCCATCTAAGATGCACCAGTTGGTCCCAAACCAGCTGGAGCAAAGGAGAGTGAAGAGTACCAAAGACACAAGGAAAATATGAGCCCAAGAGACAGAAAGGGCCACATAAACCAGAAACTCCATCAGCATGAGACCAGAAGAACTAGAAGGTACCTGGTTACCACCAATGGCTGCCCTGACAGGGAACACAACACAGAGTCCCTGATGGAGCAGGAGAAATGCGGGATGCAGAACTCAAATTCTAGTAAAAAGACCAGACTTAATGGTCTGACTGAGACTGGAGGAACTCCAGAGGCCATGACCCCTGGACTATCTGTTAGCCCAAACTAAAACCATTCCTGAAGCCAACTCTTCAGACAGAGATTAGACTGGACGATAAGACATAAAATGATACTGGTGAGGAGTGTGCTTTGTAGCTCAAGTAGACACATAAGACTAAGTGGGCAGCTTCTGCCCAGAGGTCAGATGAGAAGGCAAAACCAAACAGAAGTGGTTGAATGGACACGGGAAATACAAGGTGGAGAGGAGTATGCTGTCACATTATCGGGAGAGTAACTAGGGTCACATAACAATGTGTGTTAAAGTTTTTATATGAGAAACTGACTTGAATTGTAAACTTTCACTTAAAGCACAATTAAAAAAAAAAAGAGGTAGATAACAGAGACAGTTTTATGGAAATAATGCTTCTAATCTGCAGAAACCTGATAATGTCAAGGGATATTAACTAATCTGTGCTGTTGCTAAGTGCCATTGAGTCAATTTTGACTCATAGTGACTGGTTGCACAATGGTTAAGCATTGGGATGCTAATTGAAAGGTTGTTGGTTGGAATATACTCAGTGGTTTGGTGGGAGAAAGACCTTGTGATCTGCTTGCATAAAGATTATAGCCAAAAAAAAAAAAAAAAAAAACCTGTGGTTACATGGGGTTGCCATGAGTCAGAATCAATAGCGCCTAACAACAACAACACAACGATCTAGATAATACAACAAATACAGATATTTTCTTAATGTGTTTTTACAAAGTTAGTATAGAAGGGTGTCTTATTGAGATGTTAATATTTGTTCCATCTACATATTTAAGCAATTTCTACTTGTAGCAAAGTAGTTGGACCTTTTATGTTTCTTTGCCTCAAGGTGCTTCCAGATCTGAATGCAAGATAGGGACCAACTCCTGAGGTCTTTTGTGAAAGACTAAGGGAACTTCAGCAATTCTACTACTAAGTATCCTTGGAAACTCTATGGGGCGGTTTTACTCTGTCCTATAGGGTCACTATGAGTCCGAATCATCTCGACGGCAGTGGGTTTTTTGGTATCTTGGTAGAAGAGGGGAATTGTTAAGAAAGAGAGTGAGGGAAGAGGGAGAGAGAGAGGGGAAATTCCATATTCCAAAAGTGACCTGGGATTGTTGGGCTTTTTAAATTCAGAGACTGTGTATCTCTCTGGTAGGGGCTTTAGAGGTGCCATGGTTGAGTTTGGGTGCTAACCAAAAGGCCAGCAGTTCAAATCCACCAGTCATTCCTTGGAAACCCTATAGGCCAGTTCGGGTCGCTTCGAGTTGGAATCAACTTGATGGCAACAGGTTTGGTTTTTGGTTTGGTGTCTGTCTGGAAGAACTGAAGGATCACATTTTAGAAAACAAATGAATATTTGCAAGAACCAGATTAAAAAAAAAAAAAACCCAGTGCCATCGAGTCGATTCCGACTCATAGTGACCCTACAGGACAGAGCAGAACTTCCCCATAGAGTTTCCAACGAGCACCTGGCAGATTTGAACTGCTGACCCTTTGGTTAGCAGCCGTAGCACTTAACCACTACGCCACCAGGGTTTCCAAGAACCAGATCGGACCACAAAAATAAAATATGTTAACTCTTAGGTAAACTAATGAGACAAAGTATAGAAAAATGCAAATAAGTAAATTACTCAAAATAAGAAAGAAAATAGTGACAATTTCAAGAATAAGAAATGGCTACTTTGGAATTGAAAATATATTTCCAAAGTTATTCCAAAGCTGGTTGAAGAGGTCAGTTTCCTAGCAAAGTAAAAATACTCAAAAGCTACTCTACAAATTAACCATAACTGATCAAAATTAATCATGCAAGAAATAGAGAATGTTATCAAATGAAAAAAATATGCAAGAGATTCAGGGTATTTAACAGGTGGATTAAACACAAATGGCTTTCTAAATTGCTCTAGAGAATAGAATGACAACTTCCAAGGTATTAAAAAAAAGTTATGATACTAAAAACCAAATAAATAAGCATGCAAACCTATAGAAACTATAATAAAATCTTAATTATGACCACTGATTAAAAGTTTGAAATAAAATATTGGCAGACGTGAAACTGCAGCATATCAGAGGAGTAATTTGCCAAGAACACATCAGAGTTGTACTCAATAAGAAAGAATGAATAAGGAAAAGTAACAAAGTGATTCATTGTATTAATAAATGAGGAAAAAATTTGCCCAACTTAAAAGCTCGAAAAGCTTTCGATTAAATTCTGTATTCATTCTTTAAAAGTGCTTAATTAAAAATAAAATATTGATACCTCCACATTTACGTTTAAAGTCTAGTTTAAAATAATGTTAATTTAGAATACAATATGTGCATGCCTTGTGGTAAACCATACAAAAAAGACTATTTTGACAAACAAAACTGGAAATCTCATACGTTTCACTTGAATATATAATATAAAAAATTTCTAAGTAACACCAAATGTAACACAAAAGAAATGAAAATACAAATTGCTGGAACAATTGGATTTAAAAAAAAAAAAAAATGAAGTGAAGTGAAGTGTGCCTTTCTCATAACACAAATGCCAAAACCATCCAAAGACAATAAATTTTACCACATGGAAAAAAAATATAGGCAAAAATCACCTTTTAAGAGTTGAAATAAAAAGAGCAAACTGCATTTTTTTTTAAGTATTTGATCCTGGATAAAGCATAAGTTTCCTAAAATAAAAGAGCTATAAAATATTAAGAAAAAATATTAATAGCCCAGTAGAAAAACAGGTGAAAGACATAAACTGGTATCTTAAAGTAAATGAATTATAAATTACCTGTTTTAAGTATAAAAACAACCCCAACATTATTCATAACAAGAAAAATACAAACTTAATTAGAAAGGACTTTAATAGATATTTTTCCAAAGAAGAAAGGTAAATGACCAATAACCACATGCAAACACGCTCATTAATCATTAAGCCAGTTGCCGTCAGTTGATTCTGACTGATGGCGACCCCATGTGTGTTAGAATAGGACTTTGCTCCATAGGGTTTTCAACAGGTAATTTTTCAGAAGTAGATAACTAGACCTTTCTTCAGAGGCACTTCTGGGTGAACAGAAACTGCCAAACTTTTGTTTAGTAGCCGAGTGCATTAACCATTTAACGACCCAGAGACTCCTCACACCTAGTAGAATGGCTATTAAAAAAAAAAACACAGAAAATAAGGGTTGGTGAAGCTGTGGAGAAATTGGTAACCTCATATATTGCTAATGGGAAAGCAAATTGGAGCAGCTGCCTCAGAAAAGAGTTTAGGGTTTCTGAAAAAGTTAAACCTAGAATTATCATGTTGTTGTTATTGTTGTTAGGTGCTGTCCAGTTGACTCCAACTAACGTATAACAGAACAAAAACTTGTCTGATCCTACACCATCTTCACACTCATTGATATGTTTGACCCCATTGTTGTAGCCACTGTGTCAATCCATTTCAATGAGGGTCTTCTATTTTTCAATGACCCTCAAATTTACCAAGCGTGATGTCCTTCTCCAGGGATTGGTCCCTCCTGATTATGTGTCCAGAGTAAGGTTGACAAAGTCTCACCATCCTTGCACCTAAGGAGCATTCTCACTGTACTTCCGTCAAGAAATATTTGTTGGCTCTTGTGGCAGTCCATAGTATATTCAATATTCTTCACCAATACCATAATTCAAATGCATCAATTCTTCTTTGGTCTTTCCTTTTCATTGTCCAGCTTTTGCATAATTGAAAATGCCATGGCTTGGGTCAGGCTCACCTTAGTCCTCAAAGTGACATCTTTGCTTTTAACACTTTCAAGCATTCTTTTCCAGCAGATTTGCTAAATGCAATACGTTGTTTGATTTCTTGACTGCTGCTTCCATGGCCGTTGATTGTTGATGCAAGTAAAATGAAATCCTTGAAAACTTCAGTATTTTCTCTGTTTATTATGATTTTGCTTATTGATCCTATTGTAAAGATATTTGTTTTCTTTATGTTGATGTGTAATGAGTACAGAAAGCTATAGTCTTTGATTTTCATCAGAGTTTCAAGTGGTCTTCACTTTCAGCAAGCAAGGTTGTGTCATCTGCATATCACAGGTTGTTAATGACTCTCCCTCCAATCCTGATGCCATGATCTTCTTTATGTAGTCCAGCTTCTCATATTGTTTGCTCATCATAAAGATTGAACTGGTATGATGAAAGGATACAACCCTGGTGCACACTTTTGTGATTTTAAACTATGCATTATCCTCTTCCATTCGAAGAACCTTCTCTTGAACTATATACAGGTTCCATGTGAGTACAATTAAGTGTCTGGAATTCTCATTCTTCGCAATGTTACCCACAATTTGTTATACTCCACACACTCAAATGATTGGCACAGTCAATAAAACACAGGTAAACATCTTTCTGGTCTTCTCTGCTTTCAGTCAAGATCCTGGCTTCAGCAATAATATTCCTTGATCCACGGACTTTTTTGAATCTTCCTCAAATTTCTGGCAATTCCCTGATAATGTGTGCTGCAGCCATTTTTGAACTATCCTCAGCAGAATTTTGCTTGCATGTGATAATAACATTGCTCAATTTCTGTATTCTTTTGGATCATCTTCTCTGGAATGGTAATGAATATGGATCTCTCCCAGTCAGTTGGCCAGATAGTTTTCATCTAAATTTCTTGGCCTAGCTGAATCAGCACTTCCAGTGTTGAATTCCTTTGTTGAAGCATGTCAGTTGGTGTTCCATCATTTCCTGGAGCCTTGTTTTTCACTAATGCCTTCAGTATAGCTTGGACTTCTTCCTTCAGTACCATCTGTTCTTGATCATATGCTATCTCCTGAAATGGTTGAGCATCGACCAATTCTTTTTGGTACAGTGCCACAGTATATTCCTTTCATCTTCTTTTGATGATTCCTGCGTCATTTAAAAATTTTCCCATAGAAATACTCAATATTGCAACTCTAGGCTTGAATCTTTCCCCCAGTTCTTTCAGCTTGAGAAAAGTCAAATGTGTCCTTCCCTTTTGGTTTTCTAACTCGAGGTCTTGGCATATTTGCATTCTACTTTGCTTTGCCTTCTCCTGCTGCCTTTTGAAATCCTCTGTTCAGCTCTTTCACTTCATCATTTCTTCCATTTGCTTTAGCTACTCTGCACCCAAAAGCAAGTCTCCAAGTCTCTTCTGACATCCATTTTGGTCTTCTCTTTCTTTCCTGTTTTTTTGATGATCTTTTGCTCTCTTTATGCATGATGTCCTAAATGTCATTGCACAACTATTCCAGTCTTTGATCCTTTGTGTTCAGTTTGTCAAATCTGTTCTTCAGATGGTCTCTAAAATCAGGTGCCATATACTCAAGGTCATACTTAACTCTTGTGGACTTGCTTTAATTTTCTTCAGCTTCAACATGAACTTACATATGAGGAATTGATTGTCTGTTCTGTAGTCTGCCCCGGTCCTTGTCTTGACTTTCCACAGAAGTAGTCAATTTGATTCCTGTGTATTTCATCTGGTGAAAGCCACATGTGTAGTCATTGTTTGTGTTGTTGAAAAAAAGGTGTCTGATAAGTAAGTCATTGGTCTTGCAGAAGTCTACCTTGAGATCTCTGGGGTCCATTCTATCACCAAGCCTGTATTTTGCAACTACTGATCCTTTTTCTTTGTTTCACATCCCATATTCCAGTAATTATCAATGCCTCTTGATTGCATGTTTGACCAGTTTTGGACCGTAGAAGTTCATAAAATCTTCAATTTCTTCATCTTTGGCATTAGTGGTGGGTGAGTAAATTTGCATAATAGTAATATTAGCTGGTCTTCTTTGTATGCATATGGATATTATTCTATCCTGACTGTGTTGCATTTCAGAATAAATCTTGAAATGTTCTTTTTGGCAGCACATGCAAGGTTGTTCCCCTTCAATTTGTTTTTCCTGGCATAGTAGACTGCATGATTGTTTGATTCAAAATGACCAATACCAGTACATTTCACCTCAGTAATGCCCAGGAATTGATCTTCAAGCATTGCGTTTAATTTTTTACGACTTTTAATTTTCCTTGATTCATACTTCATACATTCTATGTTCCAGTTACTAATGGATGTTTGCAGATGTTTCTTCTCATGATGAGTCATGCTACATCAGCAAATGAAGATCTTCAAAGCCTTACTTCATCCCTGTCATTAAGGCCAACTCTGCTTCAAGGAAGCAGCTCTTCCCCAATTGTATTTTCAGTGTCTCCCAAACTGAGGGGCTCATCTTCCAGTTCTATATCGGAAAAATGTTTTGCTCTTGTCCATAAGAAATTTATTGGCTACTTTTTTTTTCAGAAGTAGATTCCAAGGTCCTTCTTCCTAGTCAGTCTTAGTCTGGAAGATACACTGAATTCTGTCTGCTATGGATGCTTCTATTGGCATTTAAAATACCAGCAGCATAGCTTCCAGTATCACAGCAACAAGCAAGCCAGCATAATATAACAAACTGAAAGACAGATAAAATCAACAAAAAAACCAGTAATTCCCTTCTAGCTATATATCCAAAATAATTGAAAACAAGGACTCAGACACCTGTATATCAAGGTGCATTGCAGCATTATTCACAATAGCTAAAAGATGTAAATAACCAAGTGCCCATAAACAAAATGTGGTATACACATATAGTGGAATAATATTTTGCCTTAAAAAGAATGTATTTTTGATATGTGCTACAACATAAATGAACTTTGAAAACATTATGCTAAGTGAAATAATCTAGATATAAAAGGACAAATATTGTATGTTCCCACTTTTATGAAGTACTGAAATAGTTAAATGCATAGAGACCAATGTTTATTATTGGTTACCAAAGCAGGCTGGGAGGGGTAAATGGGAAGATATTATTTAAAGAGTGCTGAGTTTTTGTTAAGATTGATGAAAAACCTGGGAACAGATGTGAAGATTATATAACATGGTGAATATAATCAGTATCATTGAATCGTCCCTGTAAAAATGTTAGATACGGAAAGTGTTTTATTAAGTATATCTGACCACAAATAAAAAACTAAAACTCATTATAAGCAAACATAAACACACACACACATATACATATCTTAAGTTTCAGCCATGAGGAGCTGAGAAGATATTAGTAAATAGGCAGAGACTAAGTGGTGTTGAAACCAGGGAAAGGAAAAAAAGAGTTAGATTTCACATTTTGGATATTGGATGAACCTAGTGGACCTTTGCTTTTTTTTTTACACTGGATTTTATTATATTTAAATATTCAAAATATACAAAGCAAGGGACGATATCCAGGATATTACACAGTGGAGTTCTAAAAGGAGTTAGCTGGTCATACAACTGGATCACAAAGGGTATATTTAAGGTACGGGTGACCTATATATAAGCTTGTCTCCTTACATGGAGTATCTCGAATAGGAAAATTTCCTAGGGCTAGAAAGTAGATTATTGGTACCAGGGGCTAGGAGGAAGGGGAAATGGGGACTTATTACTTAGTGGTTACAAGTTACTGTTCGAGGTGATCGAAGAGTTTTGGAAATAGATAATAGTGATGGTTGTACAATATTGTGAATGTAATTAATACCACTAAATTGTACACTTAAAAATGGTTAAACAGACACATTTTATGACATATATAAATATATATATAATTTATATATGTATCATAAAATATATATATCTCCACAATTAAAAAAAAACTTTAATTAGATACTAATTGTGAAGCAGCAAAAGCAGATTTTGCCTCCCACTGCCTGCATGACCCTTAAAGTGAAATTTGTACTGAAAGAATGTACCCTAGGGGAAGTGGAACTCCTCCACTAGTGCCTTAGTGGTAATGTGTATGATTATATAGTTGCAGGTTGACAAGATCTTAGATCCCAGTAGAGGAGGGAATGTTCTTCCTTTGACATTATCAAGGCTGACCACAAGACCATCAGGCACCTTGAGCCCAGACTGCATCAAAAGGAACCTCCCTCTTCCTTCCCCTCCCCTTTTTCCTATGCCAATTTCATACTATATAAGCCTTGGGCCCTATAGCCCCTTTCCTTTCTTTACCTATGACATATTGAGAGGGTATGTAGATGTGGAAGGTCTTTCTTTGTCAACACACCGGGAGATGACGGACCTTTTTGGGAGCAATAGGTCCAAGATAGCATTTCACCTTCTTCTTTCCATCCCAATTATTTAAACCTTGTGAAAATGTCACTGGGTAATTGTCAATTATTTGCTGAGACTTACTGACTTGAATGAATTTCCTTTCATTTTTTCATTCTTGGCTCATCACACTAATTTTCAAGTATCTAGTTGGAAAATAACTGCTTACCTATTAGTGTAAACATTATGATCTTTTGGGGGGGGGTAATTTCACAGATCTATCAAAACCAAAAGACCAACCTTTTTGACTCAGCAATTCCACTCCCAGAAATGTATCCCATAGACAAGGTTTAACATGTATAAAAACCACAAATCTTTAAAGATAATTGTGTTGATTGTAATAGCAAAGAACTAGAAGCAGCAGAAAAGTTCATCAATATAAATTTTAAAATAGGTACCTGGGAATTATGCAATGGCATAATTGCCAGGTATTAAAAATGAATTATCTGAGGCAGGGCCAAGATGGCGAAATAAACAGAAGCTTCTGGCAAACTCTCTTACAAGAAAGACCAGAAAAAACAAGTGAAACAAGTGTATTTATGACAAGCTAGGAACCCTGAACATCAAAGACAAAGTTAGAAAACAAACTGAGCAACAGGGGGAGGAAGAGACTCAGGGTGGAGAGGATTTACCAGACCTGAATTGTCGGGAGCCTTCAGGCACTATTCCTGGGAGCAGCTGCAATGGGCTGATACTAGCATTCAGCTGCAGTTACTTCAGGGAGAAGCAGCCAGCTACGCAGCCTACTCACACCTCCAGAACCAGACAAGAACGGTGCTCTAGGCAAAAGCTAAGTACTTGCGCATATTTTACCATGCTCCCCACCCCCGAGCCAGCTTCAGCAGATGTTGATTTCCCTGGGCCTGAGATAGGCCCTGATGAGTGCCTAAAGCCATCCTCCCAGCCTTGGAGAAGGAATAAATTCACAGTTGAGGGAAAAGATAATTTGTAGGCTCCACTAACGAGGGACTCTCAGGACAGAAGCGGCTCTGTCTAGGCATAAATGATCCATGGGCTTTGAGTACCTTTTCCCTATGCATGGACCTGTGTGGGACTATTTCAGGAGAATAGGCCCTTGTTGGCAGACTACAACAGTTTCAGCTGTGTAGTGGAAAGGTGGGTGTTTGATGTTTGACACCGCTTTGCCTATTAAACACACCTACCCACATCCATCAGGGTCCTAAAGACTGGTGGCACTACTCAGGTCACCCAGCCCCCTGTGACAGGGATCCAAGGATAACTGGTACTTCCCAGTCCCTACAACCAAAAACACTGGGTGCCCATCATCTGTCTGCAGAAACCACCCACCAGTACACTTTAGGGAAGAGGGACACAATTTCCTTAGAGACACTTGAGGGACAATTCTTAGCCCCCTGACTTGTTCAGCATGTGACCCCCTGCTACTACCAGATACCAGTACCTACACCAATCACCTCTGCCCCTCTAAGACTTAGGACAGAGCCTGTACCACATGCTTGATGATCAGCTAACTGGACACCTGGGCTGAATTCATACAAGAAAAGTGAATGGACTCCTAGACTGATATACCTGATAACAGCTCTAGCCATCTGGAGACAGGACGTCAGAGCTCCAAAGGTAAAAATAATAAAGGTAGCTCACTCAAGCGACCCATCTGGGCATATCAAAACAAAAGAAAGCAAGAAGCTACGATACAGTAAGCAAGCATAAAATAAACTAATATGATAACTTATAGATTGCTTGGAGACAACAGTCAATATCAAGTCACATAAAGAAACAGGCCAATATTGCCTCGACAAGCTCTCAAAACAAAGATTCAAGGACTCAAGGGATCTTCTAGATGAAACTGCCTTCCTGGAATTACCAGAGGCAGAATACAAAAGATTAACATACAGAACCCTTTAAGGCATCAGGAAGGAAATCAGGCAATAAGCAGAACAAGCCAAGGAACACACAGAATGAAGGACCTGAAGAAATTAAAAAGGTTATTCAGGAACATAATGAAAAATGAGATAAGCTGGAAAAATCCATAGACGACTATTCAGAAATTACAGAAGTAGACAACTCAATGGAAAGTCAAAGGAGCAGAATTGAGCAAGTGGAAGGCAGAATTTGTGAACTTGAAGACAAATCATTTGGCACTAGTATATTTGAAGAAAAACCAGATGAAAGAATTTTTAAAAAATGAAGAAACCTTAAGAATCACATGGGACTCTCTGAAGGGAAATAACCTACAAGTGATTGAAGTACCAGAACAGGGAGGGATGACAGAAAATACAGAGAGAATTGTTGAAGATTTGTTGGCATAAAAGTTCCCTGATATCATGAAAGATGAGAAGATATCTATCCAAGATGCTCATCAAACTCCACATAAGGTAGATTTTAAAAGAAAGTCACCAAGATGTATTATAATCAAACTTGCCAAAACCAAAGATAAAGAGAGAATTTTAAGAGCAGCTAGGGATAAACGAAAAGTCACCTACAAAGGACTGTCAATAAGAATAAGCTCAGGCTACTTAGCAGAAACCATGCAGGCAAGAAGGCAACGGGATGGCTTACATAAAGCATTGAAGGAAAAAAATTGCCAGACAAGAGTCATATGTCCAGCAAAACTGTCTCTCAAATACGAAGGTGAAATTAGGACATTTCCAGATAAACAGAAGTTTAGGGAATTTGCAAAAACAAAACCAAAACTATAAGAAATACTAAAGGAAGTTCTTTGGTTAGAAAATCAATAATATCAGGTATCAGCCCAAGATTACAACACTGGGCAGAGTAATCAGATGTCAACCCAGACAGAGAAATCACAAAAATAAATCAAGATAAAAATAAGCTTAAAACAGGGAAACAGTGATGTTATTATGTAAAAGAAGACAATATTAAAACAATAAAGACGGACTAAGAAATGTAGTCATAGATCTTCCATGTGAAGAGGCAGACAAGGCCATACAAAGAAATAAAAGCTAGGGTAAAATTTAGAAAAATAGGGGTGAATATTAAGGTAACCACAAAGGAGACAAACTATCCTACACATCAAAATAAAATACAAGAAAAAAGTGGAGACTCAGCAGAAACTATATCAATAACAAATAATACGAGGAAAAGACAATATATAAAGATAAACTACTCAGCACAAAAAATTAAGTGGGAAAAAGAAACTGTCAACAACACATAAGAAAATGCATCAAGATGATGGAACTAAATTCATACCTATTTATGATTACGTTCAATGTAAAAGGACTGAATGGTCCAATAAAGAGACAGAGAGTGGCAGAATGGATTAAAAAACATGATTCTTCTATACGCTGGCTACAAGAGACACGCCTAAAACTTAGAGACACAAACGAAAACTCGAAGGATGGAAAAAAACATATTGTGCGAAGAACAATAAAAAAAGAGAAGGAGTGGCAATATTAATTTCTGACAAAATAGACTTTAAAGCTAAATCCATCATAAAGGATAAGGAAGGACACTATATAATGATTAAAGGGACAATACACCAGGAGGATATAACCATATTAAATATTTATGCACCCAATGACAGGGCTGCAAGATACATAAAAGAAACTATCAGCATTGACAAGTGAGAACTGACAGCTTCAGAACAGTAGTAGGAGACTTCAACACACCACTTAAGGTGAAGGACAGGACATCCAGTAAGAAGGTCAAAAAAGACATGGAAGATCTAAATGCAAGAATCAACCAACTTGACCTCATAGACATATACGGAACACTCCACCCGACGGTAGCTAAGTATACTTTCTTTTCTATTGCACAAGGAGCATTCTCTAGAATAGACCACATATTAGGTCAAAAAGCAAGCCTTAGCAGAATCCAAAACAACAAAATATTACAAAGCATCTTCTCTGACCATAAAAGTGGAAATCAATAACAGGAAAAGAAGGGAAAAGAAATCAAACACTCGGAAACTGAACAATACCCTGCTCAAAAAAGACTGGATCATAGAAGACATTAAGGAGGGAATTAAGAAATTCACAGAATCCAATGAGAATGAAAGCACTCCTATCAGAACAATTGGGACACAGTGAAAGCAGTCCTCAGAGGTCAATTTATATCAATAAATGGACACATACATAAAGAAGAAAGGACTAAAATCCAAGAATTACCCCTACAACTTGAACAAATAGAAAGAGAACAACAAAAGAAACCCTCAGGGACCAGAAGAAAGTGGATAATAAAAATTAGAGCAGAATTAAATGAAATAGAAAACAGAAAAACAATTGAAAGAATTAACAAGAACAAAAGTTGGTTCTTTGACAAAATTAATAAAATTGATAACCCATTGGCCAAACCAACAAAAGAAAAACAGTACAGAAAGCAAATAACCTGAATAAGAAATGAGATGAGTCATATCACAACAGGCCCAACTGAAATTAAAAGAATCATATCAGATGACTATGAAAAATTATACTCTAACAAATTTGAAAACCTAGAAGAAATGGATGAATTCCTAGAACACACTACCTACCTAAAATAACCCAAACAGAAGTAGAACAATAAAATAGAGCCTTACCAAAAGAAGAGATTGAAAAGGTTATCAAAAAACTTCCCCCCCCCCCGGCGCCCAAAAAAAAAAACCCTGGCCTGGACAGCTTCACTGCAGAGCTCTACTAAACTTTCAGAGAAGAGTTAACACCACTACTACTAAAGGTATTTCAGAGCATTGAAAAGGGCAGAATAATCCCAAACTCATTCTATAAAGCCAGCATAGCCCTGATACCAAAACCAGTAAAGACCAAAAAAAAAAAAAATTACAGACATATACCCCTCATGAACTTAGAAGCAAAAATCTTCAACAAAATTCTGGCCAATACTGTGACTGGAGGAATCCCGGCGGCAATGCTCCCCAGACCTTCTGTTGGCACAGGACAGGAACCATTCCCGAAGACAACTCATCAGACATGAAAGGGACTGGTCAGCGGGGGGGAGAGAGATGCTGATGAAGAGTGAGCTAATTAAATCAGGTGGACACTTGAGAGTGTGTTGGCAACTCTTGTCTGGAGGGGGGATGGGAAGATAGAGAGGGAAGCTGGCAAAATTGTCACGAAACAAGAGACTGAAAGGGCTGACTCAATAGGGGGAGAGCAAGTGGGAGAAGGGAGTAAGATATATGTAAACTTACGTGTGACAGACTGATTGGAATTGTAAATGTTCACTTGAAGCTTAATAAAAATTAATTAAAAAAAATTCTGGCCGATAGAATTCAACAATATATCAAAAAAATAATCCAGCATGACCAAGTAGGATTCATACCAGGTATGCAGGGATGGCTCAACATTAGAAAAACAATTAATGTAATCAATTGCATAAATAAAACAAAAGGCAAGAATCAGATTTTTTTTATGCAGGGATGGCTCAACATTAGAAAAACAATTAATGTAATCAATTGCATAAATAAAACAAAAGGCAAGAACCAGATGATTTTATCAATTGATGTAAAAAAAGGCATCTGACGAAGTTCAACACCCATTCATGATAAGAGCTCTCAGCAAAATAAGAATAGAAGGAAAATTCCTCATCATAATAACGGCCATTCATACAAAGACATTAGCCAATACCATTCCTAAACGGAGAGAGCCTGAAAGCATTCCACTTGAGATCGGGAACCAGATAAGAATGTCGTTTATCCCTGCTCTTATTCAACATTGCACTGGAGGTACTAGCCAGAGCAATTAGGCTAGATAAGGAAATAAAGGGCATCCAGCTTGGCAAGGAGGAAGTAAAAGTATCTCTATTTGTAGATGACATGATCTTATACACAGAAAACACTAAGGAATCCTCCAGAACACTACTGAAACTTATAGAAGATTTCAGCAGACTATCGGGATACAAGAGAAACACACAAAAATCAGTTGGACCCCTCTACACTAACAAAAAGAACATGGAAAAGGAAATCACCAAATCAATACCATTTACAGTACCCCTCAAGAAGATAAAATACTTAGGAATAAATCTTACTAGAGACGTAAAAGACTTACACAAAGAGAACTGCAAAACACTTCTGCAAAAAACCAAAAGAGGCCTACGTAAGCGAAAGAATATACCTTGCTCATGGATAGGAAGACTTAACATTCTAAAAATGTCCATTCTACCAAAAGAATCTATAGATACAATGCAATTCTGATCCAAATTCCAATGACATTTTTTAATGAGATGTAGAAACAAATCACCAACTTCATATGAAAGGGAAAGAGGCCCCGATAAATAAAGCATTACTGAAAAAGAAGAACAAAGTCGGAGGTCTCACTCTACCTGATTTTAGATCCTATTATACTGCTACAGTAGTCAAAACAGCCTGCTACTGGTAGAACAACAGATACATAGACCAATGTAACAGAATTGAGAACTCAGACATAAATCAGTCTACATATGAGCAGTTGATATTTGACAAAGGCCCCAAAACAGTTAAATGGGGAAAAGATGGTCTTTTTCACAAGTGGTGCTGGCATAACTGGATATTCACCTGCAAAAAATGAAACAAGACCCAGACCTCACACCATGTACAAAAACAAACTCAAAATGGATTAAAGACCTAAATATAAAATCTAAAACAATAAAGATCATGGAAGAAAAAATAGGGACAACATTAGGAGCCCTAATACATGGCATAAACAGCATACAAAACATTACTAACAATGCAGAAGGAAAAGTAGATAACTGAGAGCTCCTAAAAATCAAACACCTATGCTCATCCAAAGACTTCACCAAGAGAGTAAAAAGACTACCTACAGACTGGGAAAAAGTTTTTAGCTTTGACATTTCTGATCAGCACCTGATATCTAAAATCTACATAATGCTGCAAAAACTCAACTGCAAAAAGACATGGGCAAAAGATATGAATAGACACTTCACTAAAGAAGTCATTCAGGTAGCTAACAGATACATGAGGAAATGCTCACGATCATTAGCCATTAGAGAAATGCAAATCGAAACTACAATGAGATTCCATCTCACTCCAACAAAGCTGGCATTAACCCAAAACACACAAAATAATAAATGTTGGAGAGATTGTGGAAAGACTAGAGTGCTTATACACTTCCAACCATTTTGGAAATCAATCTGGTGCTTCCTTAAAAAGCTAGAAATAGAGCTATCATATGATCCAGCAATCCCACTCCTTGGAATATATCCTAGAGAAATAAGAGCCTTTACATGAACAGATACATGCACACCCATGTTCATTGCAGCACTGTTTACAATAGCAAAAAGATGGAAGCAACCAAGGTGCCCATGTATGGATGAATGGATAAATAAATTACGGTATATTCACACAATGGAATACTACGCATCAGTAAAGAACAGTGATGGATCTGTAAGATATTTCACAACATGGAGGTGTCTGGAAGGCATTATGCTGAGTGAAATTAGTCAGTTGCAAAAGGACAGATATCGTATAAGACCACTATTATAAGAACTTGAGAAATAGTTTAAACAGAGAAGAAAATATTCTTTGATGGTTACGAGAAGGGGGAGGGAGTTAGGGTGGGAGAGGTGTAGTCACTAATTAGTAGGTAAGAACTACTTTAGGTGAAGGGAAAGACAACATACAATACAGGCGAGGTCAGCAGAGCTGGACTAAACCAAAAGCAAAGAAGTTTCCTGAAGAAACTGAATGCTTCGAAGGCCAACGTAGCAGGGGCAAGGGTTTGGGGACCATGGTTTCGGGGGACATCTAAGTCAATTGGCAAAATAAAATCTATTTAGAAAACAGTCTGCATCCCACTTTGGAGAGTGGCGTCTGGGATCTTAAACACTAGCAAGTGGCCATTTAAGATGCATCAATAAGCCTCAATGCACCTTTACCAAAGGGGAATGAAGAACACCAAGGACACAAGGTAATTATGAGCCCGAGAGACAGAAAGGACCGCATAAACCAGAGACTACATCAGCCTGAGATGAGAAGAACTAGATGGTGCCCAGCTATAACCGATGACTGCCCTGACAGGGAATAAAACAGGGAACCCCTGAGGAAGCAGGAGAGCAGTATGGTGCAGCCCCCCAATTCTATTAAAAAGATGAGACTTAATGGTCTGACTGAGACTAGAAGGACCCCTGTGGTCATGGCCCCCAGACCTTCTTGTTAGGCCAAGACTGGAACCATTCCCAAAGTCAACTCTTCAGACAAGGATTCGATTGGACCATGGGGTAGAAAATGATATTGTGAAGAACGAGCTTTTGGATCTAGTACACATTAAACTATGTTGGCATCTCCTATCTGGAGGGGAGATGAGAGGGCAAGGGATTCAGAAGCTGGTGGAATGGACATGAAAAGAGAAAGTGGAGGGAAGGAGCGGTCTGTCTCATTAGGGGGAGAGCAGTTAGGAGTATATAGCAAGGTGTATATAAATTTTTGTATGAGAGACTGACTTGATTTGTAAGCTTTCACTTAAAGCACAATAAAAATTTAAAAAAATAAATTAAATTAATTGTCTATCTAGGTAGCTAGCTACCTGTCATCCACTTACCTATCTGTAATTATTTCTGAGATCTATTTTTTGGTGAAATAGCAAAACAGTGAGTAAAGTTGGTTAATACCTATGAATTAAGAATCTGATATATTTTATGAATGAAAGCTTACATATAAGATTGTATAGCCAAGGGTATCTCTGGAAGAACATTAAGTAACAGTGGTTGCTTCTGGGCCTGGGAATTCAGTGACTTTTGACCAGAGTAGGAAGTAGGACTTAAACTTTGAACCATTTCTAGATGGTGATTCCCTAAAAGCCAGAGGATGGGCAAGAGAATGGAGTGTCTAAAACAAGTCAGCTGAAGGGAAGACTTAAGGTTTTGCCAAGTGAGCCAGATAGAGCTGCGAGGCCTTAATGTTAGAGGGAAATAGGCTATATAGGTAGTGACACAATCCCTAGATTCATGACTCCCTAAACAACCTTTGTCCCAGCCCTTCCTTACCCATGATGTAAAGAAATGAATGTTATCACCTTTGGTATGGGAAACCCTCTGAAAAAGCTATCGCAGAAAGTGGAGAGAATTTTTCTACTGACTCTAGTGGCTGCAGAGCATGGCAAAATGGGGGTCCAGAAGAGGTTGACCATGGAAGAAGTCCTCTTCGGTCGTGTCATCAATGTATTTCAGTGGTCTGGAAGTAATTGGCAGCAACATGGGCATTGTGAAAGCCCCAGACGCCTGTAGGTAGTAGAGGGACGGCAACCATTTGATATCCATGATGTGAGTGCAGCATTCACCTGAGCAGGAAAAGCATAGACCCACCACTTTCTGGAGGGAGCCCTCTTAGAGGTGTGACTGCAGAAGACAGATTGTGTTGTTAGTCAAGTGTAGGGCACTCAGAGATCTAAGATTTGTTTTCTTTTTCTAAATGCATTTGTTTCTACTTCAGGCAGAGAAAGATTATTTAGCTATTGCAAAAGAATATTGCAAAACACTACAGAACTTGGCAGAAAACTGAAAGGAGAATTGAGTTAATAGAGATACATACTATGTTCCTAAATTGAAAGGATCACTATTTCAAACATGTCAGTTCTCCTTACATTTATATTTACCTGATTCTTTTTCAATCAAAAGCTCAATAAAAAAAAAGCATGTTTTATTTCTCTATTCTTGACAAAATGATTGCAAAATTCATCTTGAAGAGTAAATATTTGAGAAAAGTCATGAAAATTTTGGCAATGAGGAATGATGCATAAGAATCTAAAAGACAAGGTTATAGCTGTATAAATCCAGTAGCTGACTTACTTCAAAACTAAAGTGGATTTAAGAGTACAAAAATAAAGCAAAATGGTCAGTAGAATATAAGTATCTGGTCGGCAGGATCTTAGTCACCAGACCTGTAGTGTATCAAGGATTATGCTATTGCTCTTGTTCTCTTTTCTCTCTCCCTAGGTTTTATTCTTTCTGTTGATCTCTCTGGAAACCCTGGTGGTGGTGTAGTGGTTAAGTGCTACAGCTGCTAAACAAAGGGTCTACAGTTTGGATCCACCAGGCACTCCTTGGAAACTCTATGGGGAAGTTCTACTCTGTCCTATAGGGTCACTCTGAGTTTGGTTTTTTGGTTTTATTGATCTTCTCCCTCTCTCTACACACACACACACACACAACTGCCCACACACACACAAGTGAAAGAATAGGTATGAGTAATGGCAAAGGCAAAAATTAGAAAGTTATTATGTTGTTTAGCAATTATATGTAAGTATGTCATTTTTAGGTGTCGTCGAGTTGGTTCCGACTCAATAGCGACCCTGTAGAACAGAGAACTGCCCCACAGGGTTCCCAAGGAGAGATGGTGGACTTGAACTGCCAACCTTTCGGTTAGCTGCTGAGCTCTTAAATATTATGCCACCATGGCTCCTATAAGTGTGTTAAGTTATATATTTAAAAACAACAAAAAAATAAAGATATGTCTGTATGTAATGGGGTATGTATGTCACTTTTGATAACACTTGCAATATTCATTAACATACATAATTATTAAAATTTCTAACAACAAAAACATGAAAAATTTCAGTAGAAAATGTATAAAGGATATGAACAAACAATTCAAAAAGGAAAACAACATAAATAGAAAATTAATATTTTTAATTAACTTGTTGAATTTCACTAGCTGTTGAATTTTCAGGAGTATGGACATGTATAAGTATTTCTGGTGAGACGGACTTTGAAATTAACTGTCAAATTTTTTAATTTGTATATTTCTTCTGACTCAGCAATTCCACTTTTGAAAACTAGTCCTACGTAAGCTTCTTGTAAATGACAAATATTATCTATTTGAGGTTTTTTATAGTGTTGTTTGTAAAAGAGTTTCTCCTTTAAAGGAAAAAATCCAAATGTCTTAAAAAAAAAAAAAAACTATGATTAGTTATAATAAGATCAGTATGAGCTCTTAAAAAATGTAAAATATTCATGAAAGTATTAACTTTGATCATCTTTCAGTAGCAGAATTAGGGAAATTTTCACTTTATTTGGTGTTTCTTCTATGTTTTTACATTGCCTACACTGAACATCGAATTCATATAATGATAAAGGAGCCCTGGTGGTGGAGTGATTAAGTGTTAGGCTGCTAACTAAAAGGTAGGTGATTCAAACCCACCAGGTGCTCCTCAGGAGAAAGATGGCAGCCTACCTCCTTAAGGATTACAGCGTAGGAACTTCTATGGAGCAGTCCTACTCTGTCCTACAGGGTCACTACGGAATGGCTCGACGGCATGCATTTAATGGGTTATGTTAAAATTCAATTCATATAATTATAAAGAGTAAATTAAAACAAATTCTCTAGAAAAAATTAATAAAATTATATATAAGGCATAGCCATCTAAGTTTATTTTTCTTCCAAAGTACATAGCCCTAATACATTTAACTGTGAAAAAATAAAAAAATAAAAATATCCAATGAATACACATTTTAGATATTCAAAAGTTAATGGAATATTAAAAATGATTTCTTGCCTGGTTTATATTAAGATACACCCAGGTTGCTCACTGGTTAAGCACTTAGCTGCTAAATGAAAGTGTAGTGGTTCAAACCCACTAGCCATTCCATAGAAGAAAAGACCTGGAGATCTGCTCCCATAAAAATTTCAGCTTAGAAAACCCTATGGAGTAGTACTGCTCTGTCATGTAAGGTCACTATGAGTCAAAACTGACTCAATGGCACACAACAACAATGACAACATACCCACTGTCTTAGTCTGGGTTCTGCGGAGGAGCAAAACCAGTGCATCCTATATAAATATATATAGAGAGAAATATACTTCAAAGATATGGCTCACTCAGTTGTGAGGAAATAGCTCATGCAATTAAGGGGACTGGCAAGTCTCAAATCCATGGGTCAGGGACAGGCTGAAGACCTCTGCTGGCTCATTTTGTTGCAGGGGCTGATGGACCCGAAATCTTTTGGCCAAGTGGCAGGCTGGAGGCTTCTGCTGAATCATGACCTTACAGGGGGTTGTCAAATTCAAAATCTGCAGTTCAGGTGGCAGGACAGAATCTTCTGCATGCTCATGTCCCAAGAACTTGAGAAGAGTGCAAGGTAGAGAAAAAAAGTAAGCTTTTCCAGAACATTCATTTATATACTGGAGGTAGGCCACATCCTCAAGAAAGTTTCCCTTTCAATTGATTGGCTGTTCACATCAGATCAAAAAATGGGAGGTGATTACATAGTGTCTGCCAAACCACCGAGAATTACACCTAGCCAAGTTGACACATAACATGAAACATTACACCCAGTAATTTAAATTCCTGACTATCATTCCTCAAGGATTTGTTTTCTTCTTTTACTCCTATTGCAGGGATTACCATTATGACTATGTTAGTGGGAAATTAAAAGTCTGCTCAGAATTGAATGCCTAGAAGACACTGGGAAGGACCATTATCTTAGAATAGCCAAACCAACTGAATACAATTGAAATGCTTTATTTATTCTGTTTTCATAGTTTTCCTATTTAATACAAGCAGTTAGATTAGAAAGTAAATTATAAAGAGATTTGTAATAGTATTACAGTCTGGGACCCATGGATTCCAAAAAGTAAGTCCTTGTCTTGCCCAGGAGAAAAGAATTACTCTGGGAGACTTGGCTGACTTTTAAAAGGAAAGCCTTTGTTAGAAAATGAAAGCACTGTGCAGTGAGGCCACAGCCCAGTGTATAGGACTCTAGCAGGCTACTCTCCTGCACAAGTCTTTGCTTGGAGTTTTTATTGTTCACTCAGATAGGGAAGTGGGGTAATATAGCCAATCAGCAGCTAGGATTTTAGATAATTCCTTTTTTGGTGCAAGAAGTTGGCCGTGGCTCTTTAGTTCCTTATCTGCGGGCGCCTTCTGCCGGTAAGATGAAGTCTGTGACAAAGGCTTCTGGAAAGGTTGACAGCACTTATTATGGGGTGTTGCGCCTGAGTTGCCTGTTCCCTGAGTTCGATCCCCAATTGCGGCTGCAGCTTTTTACTGCCTCTGATAGAAAGTCATATAGTGGTCACAGGTGGAGGTTCTGCACATGTCTCGGGGACTGGTTCTATCCGGCTGCCTCTGAAAGACAACTTTGAGGACGTATATGTTAAGTAGTCTGAAACTCAGCCTTTCATGGGGTTGTTTTCCTCAGTTGTTCTAGGAGATGGTTTGATCTCAAGAATGTTTCAAGATTATGGACGTAGGTCCCCAGGGCAACCCGTGTCTGTCTCAGTAGTCTCCAAAAGAAAAGTATAAAACAATTTACTGATGATATTAAACCTATGACAGTGAACTACCATAATGTGTGTCCCAAACCACAATGTGAAATGTGAAGAAACTTTTTTTTAGTCTACAGGATACTGGAATTATAAGAAAGAAATCTATTATTCTACTGTAGATCTTATTTTTAGATTACTATTGTATAGTTTCTTTCCCATGATACAGTTTGATTTCACTCCTTAGACTGTGGTTATTATTATATAAAATGTCTGTGGTTATTATTATATAAAATAATTTAAAATTAGTATATTGTTCTTGTTTGTTGCCATAGAGTTGTCTCTGACTCATGGCAACCTAGTGTATAACAGAATGAGAGCTGATCCTGCACCATGTTTATGATCATTGGTATATTTGAGTCCATTATTGCGGCTCTTGTGTCAATCCATCTCATTGAGGGTTTCCCTCGTTTTCATTGGCCCCGTACTTTATCAAATGTCTTAGTTATCTAATGCTGCTATAACAGAAATACTGCAAGTGGGTGGCTTTAACAAACAGAAATTTATTTTCTCACAGTTTATGAGTCTAGAAGTCGAATTCAGGGGAAGACTTTCTCTCACTGTTTGATATGATAGAAATCCTTGTCTCTTTTCAACTTCCATTTCTTTGTTCCTTGGAGAGATGATGTGACATGCCATCTGTCTTCCTCTATCTGTGCTTTCTTGTGTAATCTGCTCTTTTATATTTCAAAAGAGATTCACTTAAGACATACCCTACACTATTAATGTTCATTAACATAACATAGGAACACATTAATATGGGATTATAATTACAGGTAAGGGGGCTAGGATTTACAAAGCATATTTTTGTTCAAAGCATAATATTCAATCCATAACATTCCACCTTTCCCCCCCAAATTCATGTCTCACATGCAAAACACATTCACCCCATCACATCATCCCAAAAGTCTTAAAATCAGCTCCAAGACCAAAGCCTCATCTTCTGAATCATCTAAATTAAACATGAGTGAGACTTTAGGTGTGTTCCATCTTGGGACAAAATTCATTTTAAACTGTGAACCTGTGAAATCTAGAATACAAGTTACCTGCTTCCAAAATACATTGGTAGAATAGGCACACGACAGACTTTTCCATTATAAATGGGAGAAATTAGAGGGAAAGTAGGGATAACGGGCACCAAGCAAGTCTAAAACCAAGCAAAATTAATTACATTAACTCTCAAGGCTTGAAAATAATTGTCTGTTTTCTGGGAACATCTGGGCAATGGCCCTACCCTTCAGGCTCAGGATGTCGGCCACAATCTCTGGATTCTGGGTGGAGGCGCCTAATTTTTGTGCAGCCACATTCTTCTAGTCCATTTTAGTGGTGACCCCACCCCTCAGTCCCAGCTAGCTCTGTTATCCTGTCCCTTGGACATGGCAACCCTACCCCATCAGCTTTGGGAAGTGACCCCATCTTCTTGGCTAGCCTGAACATCAACCCCACACCGCAAAACTGAGCTGACTGATATCTGACTCTTTGAAACGCAGGAGGCCGTGGCGCCACCCTTTGAAACTCAGGAGGTCGTAGTTCCACCTTTTGAGACATAGGATGCTGTGGTGCCACCCGTTGAAAAGGAAGCAACCTTGCCTCCCGTGCTCTTTCCAACAGTTCTGCTGAACTCAGAGATGCTTCAGGGATGGTCCTTTTCTTTTACTGGAGGACATCAGATGGAGCTCCTTTGGTCTGTTTGATGTCTGTAGAATTCCAGGAGGCAGGCGGCTTTCCTTCCTTTCATCCAGTCTCTGTTCCCTTCAGTCTCAGCTGATGTTTTTTCTGCTGTGGTAGTTAGTCATATCCATCAGTCACAGGCCTAATCTCTTTAACAAAAGGTTTTGTAGTCACATCACCAGTGAAAGTTCTAGGACACATATCCTTCATTTGTTCAACAGAATTTTCCAAATCTTTAAGTTCTGTTTTCATTTTGCACAGTTCGTTTCTAAGTCCATCTCTTGCCTCTCGTATTTTACTATAAGCAGCAAGGAGAAGCCACGATGTCCCTTTAAGTTCTTGCTTAGAAATTTCCTCAAACAAGTATCCAGGTTTATGACTTACAAGTTTTACCTTCCACCAAACATTTGTATGTAATTCAGACAAGTACTTTGCCACTGCATAAAAAGCATGACCTTTCCTCCATTGTCCAATCGCATGCTCATCATTTTTTTTTAAAGCCTCTCCAAAATCACATTTAACTTCAACGTGTTTCACAACATTTTGTTGATGGTGCCATATGCATTCTCTTTTTTTTTTTTTTTTTAATAATTTTTATTGTGCTTTAAGTGAAAGTTTACAAATCAAGTCAGTCTCTAACATAAAAACTTATATACACCTTACTACATACTCCCAATTAATCTCCCCCCAAGGAGACAGCCTGCTTCCCCCTTCCACTCTCTCTTTTGGTGACCATTTTGTCAGTTTCTAACCCCCTGTACCCTCCCATCTCCCCTCCAGACAGGAGATGTCAACATAGTCTCAAGTGTCCACCTGATGCAAGTAGCTCACTCCTCATCAGCATCTCTCTCCAACCCGTTGTTCAGTCCAATCCATGTCTGATGAGTTGGCATTGGGAATGGTTCCTGTCCTGGGCCAACAGAAGGTTTGGAGACCGTGACCACCGGGGTCCTTCTGGTCTCAGTCAGACCATTAAGTCTGGTCTTTTTTTATAAGAATTTGGGGTCTGCATCCCACTGCTCTCCTGCTCCCTCAGGGGTTCTCTGTTATGTTCTCTGTCAGGGCAGTCATCGGTTGTAGCCGGGCACAATCTAATTCTTCTTGTCTCAGGATGATGTAGTCTCTGGTTCATGTAGGCTTTTCTGTCTCTTGGGCTCGTAATCACCTTGTGTCCTTGATGTTCTTCATTCTCCTTTGATCCAGGTGGGTTGAGACCAATTGATGCATCTTAGATGACCCCTTGCTAGCGTTTAATACCCTAGATGCCACTCTTCAAAGTGGGATACAGAATGTTTTCTTAATAGATTTTATTTTGTCAATTGACTTAGATGTCCTCTGTAACCATGGTCCCCAAACCCCTGTCTCTGCTTCGCTGACCTTTGAAGCATTCAGATTATTCAGGAAACTTCTTTGCTTTTGGTTTAGTCCAGTTGTGCTGACCTCCCCTGTATTGAGTGTTGTCCTTCCCTTCACCTAAAGTAGTTCTTACCTACTATATAAATAGTAAATACCCCTTTCTCACCTTCCCTCTCATAGCCACAAAAGAATGTGTTCTTCTCAGTTTAAACTATTTCTCAAGTTCTTATAATAGTGGTCTTATACAATATTTGTCCTTTTGCATCTGACTAATTTCACTCAGCATAATGCCTTCCAGGTTCCTCCATGTTATGAAATGTTTCACAGATTCATCACTGTTCTTTATCGATGCATAGTATTCCATTGTGTGAATATACCATAATTTATTTATCCATTCACCCATTGACAGGAACCTTGGTTGCTTCCATCTTTTTGCTATTGTAAACAGTGCTGCAATAAACATGGGTGTGCATATATCTGTTTGTTTAAAGGCTCTTATTTCTCTAGGATATATTCCGAGGAGTGGGATTGCTGGGTTGTATGGTAGTTCTATTTCTAGCTTTTTAAGGAAGTGCCAAATTGACTTCCAAAGTGGTTGTACCATTTGACATTCCCACCAGCAGTATATAAACCCTCCACAGTCTCTCCAACATTTATTATTTTGGTTTTTTTGGATTAATGCCAGCCTTGTTCAAGTGAGATGGAATCCCATGGTAGTTTTAATTTGCATTTCTTTAATGGCTAATGATCAAGAGCATCTCCTCATGTATCTGTTAGCCACCTGAATGTCTTCTTTAGTGAAGTGCCTGTTCATATCCTTTGCCCATTTATTAATTGGGTTGTTTGCCTTTTTGTGGTTGAGTTTCAGCAGAATCATGTAGATTTTAGAGGTCAGGTGCCGGTTGGAGATATTTTAGCTGAAAATTTTTTCTCAGTCTGTAGGTGGTCTTTTTACTCTTTTGGTGAAGTCTTTAGATGAGCATAGGTGTTTGATTTTTAGGAGCTCCCAGTTATCTGGTTTCTTTTAAGCGTCTTTAGTAATGTTTTGTATTCTGTTTGTACCTTGTATTAGGGCTCCTAATGTTGTCCCTATTTTTTCTTCCATGATCTTTATCGTTTTAGTCTTTATGTTTAGGTCTTTGATCCACTTGGAGTTAGTTTTTGTGCTTGGTGTGAGGTATGGGTCCTGTTTCATTTTTTTGTGGATGGATATCCAGATATGTCAGCACCATTTGTTAAAAAGACTACCTTTTCCCCATTTAACTGACACTGGGCCTTTGCCAAATATCAACTGCTCATATGTGGATGGGTTTATAGCTGGATTCTCAATTCTGTTCCATTGGTCTGTGTCTGTTGTTGTACCAGTACCAGGTTCTTTTCACTACTGTGGGTGTATAATAGGTTCTAAAATCAGGTAGAGTGAGGCCTTCCACTTTGTTCTTTTCTAGTAATGCTTTACTTATCCAGGCTTCTTTCCCTTCCAAATGAAGTTGGTGATTTCTTTCTCCATCACTTTAAAAATGTCGTTGGAATTTGGATCAGAAGTGCATTGTATATATAGATGGCTTTTGGTAGAATAGACATTTTTACAATGTTAATTCTACCTATCCATGAGCAAGGTATGTTTTTCCAGTTATGTAGGTCCCTTTTGGTTTCTTGTAGTAGTACCTTGTAGTTTGCTTTGTATAGGTCTTTTACATCTTTGGTAAGATTTATTTCTAAGTATTTTATCTTCTTGGGGGCTACTGTGAATGGTATTGATTTGGTGATTTCCTCTTCGATGTTCTTTTTGTTGATGTGGAAGAATCCAACTGATTTTTGTATGTTTATCTTGTAACCTGATACTCTGGTGAACTCTTCTATTAGTTTCAGTAGTTTTCTGGAGGATTCCTTAGAGTTTTCTATGTATAAGATCATGTCATCTGCAAATAGAGATACTTTTACTTCTTCCTTGCCAATCTGCATGGCCTTTATTTTTTTGTCTAGCCTAATTGCTCTGGCTAGGACCACCAGCACAATGTTGAATAAGAGTGGTGGTAAAGGGCATCCTTGTCTGGTTCCCATTCTCAAGGGAAGCGCTTTCAGGCTTTCTCCATTTAGGATGATGTTGGCTGTTGGCTTTGTATAAAGGCCCCTTATTATGCTGAGGGATTTTCCATCTATTCCTATTTTGCTGAGACTTTTTATCATGAATGGGTGTTGGACTTTGTCAAATGCCTTTTCTGCATCAATTGATAAGATCACGTGGTTTTTGTCTTTTGATTTATTTATATGGTGGATTACATTAATTGATTTTCTAATATTGAACCATCCCTGCATACCTGCTATAAATCCCACTTAGTCATGGTGGATTATTTTTTGATATGTTTTTGAATTATATTAGCTAGAATTTTGTTGAGGATTTTTCCATCTATGTTCCTGAGAGATATAAGTCTGTAATTTTCTTTTTTTGTGCTGTCTTTAGCTGGTTTTGGTATCAGGGGTATGCTGGCTTCATAGAATCAGGGAGTATTCCACCCTTTTCTATGCTTTGAAATACCTTTAGTAGTAGTGGTATTAACTCTTCTCTGAAAGTTTGGTAGAACTCTGCAGTGAAGCCGTCCGGGCCAGGGCTTTTTTTGGGGGGAGCTTTTTGATTACCTTTTATTCTCTTTTTTTTTATTTTGGGTCTATTTAGTTGTTCTACTTCTGTTTGTGTTAGTTTAGGTAGGTAGTGTGTTTCTAGGAATTCATCCATTTCTTCTAGGTTTTCAAATTTGTTAGAGTACAATTTTTCTTAGTAATCTGATATAATTATTTTAAATCAGTTGAGTCTGTTATGATATGGCCCATCTCATTTCTTATTCAGGTTATTTGTTTCCTTTCCTGTATTTCTTTAGTCAGTCTCGCCAATGGTTTATCAATTTTGTTAATTTTTTCAAAGAACCAGCTTTTGGCTTTGTTAATTCTTTCAGTTGTTTTTCTGTTCTCTAATTCATTTAATTTTACTCTAATTTTTATTATTTGTTTTCTTCTGGCGCTTGATGGATTCTTTTGTTGCTCGCTTTCTATTTGTTCAAGTTGTAGGGACAGTTCTCTGCTTTTGGCTCTTTCTTCTTTATGTATGTGTACATTTATTGATATAAATTGAACTCTGAGCACTGCTTTTGCTGTGTCCCAAAGGTTTTAATAGGAAGTGTTTTCATTCTCATTGCATTCTATGAATTTCTTTATTCCTTCCTTAATGTCTCCTATAACTCAGTCTTTTTCGAGCAGGGTATTGTTCAGTTTCCAAGTATTTGATACCTTTTCCCTGATTTTTCTGTTATAGATTGTACTTTTATGGCCTTATGGTCTGAGAAGATGCTTTGTAATATTTCGAAGTTTTGGATTCTGCAAAGGTTTGTTTTATGACCTAATATGTGGTCTATTCTAGAGAATGTTCCATGTGCGCTAGAAAAAAAAGTATAGTTTGAAGCTGTTCTGTATAAATCTATGAGGTCAAGTTGGTTGATTGTAGAAAATAGATGTTCCGTGTCTCCATTGAGCTTCTCACTGGATGTCCTATCCTTCACCGAAAGTGGAGTGTTGAAGTCTCCTACTATAATTGTGGCAGTGTCTATCTCCCTTTTCAATTCTGTTAAAGTTTTTTTTGTGTATCTTGCAGCCCTGTCATTGGGTGCATAAATATTTAATATGGTTATATCTTCCTGGTCAATTGCCCCTTTAATCATTATGCAGTGTCCTTCTTTATCCTTTTTGGTGGATTTAATGTTAAAGTCTATTTTGTCAGAAATTAATATTGCCACTCCTGTTCTTTTTTGATTGTTGTTTGTTTGATATAGTTTTTTTTTTCCCATCCTTTGAGTTTTAGTTTATTTGTGTGTCTAAGTCTAAGGTGTATCTCTTGTCAGCAGCGTATAGACAGTGTTTTTTTATCCAGTTTGCAATTCTCTGTGTCTTTTTTTGTGCATGTAGTCCATTTACATTCAGCATAATTATAGATAATTATAAGTTTAATGCTGTCATTTAGATGCCTCTTTGTGTGTGTTGTTGACAATTTCATTTTTCCACTTCTTTGTGCTGAGTTTTTCTTTGTAAATTGTGTGTTCCTCATTTTCATAGTAGTTGAATTTATTTTTGCTGAATTGTTATGTATATCTTGGTTTTTATATTGACATATGGAATTGTTAGACCTCTTTGTGGTGCCCGTAATATTTACCCCTACTTTTCTAAGTAAAAACCTATCTTTTTTGCCCTATATCTCCTTGGTTTCCTCTCCATATGGAAGATCTATGCCTCCTGTATTAAGTCACTCTTTTTTGATTATTGTCATCTTTTACATAATGATTTCAAAGATTCCCTGTTTTGAGCACTTTTTTAAATTAATCTTATTTTATTTTTGTGATTTCCCTATCTGAGTTGATATCAAGATGTTCTGTTCTGTGACCTTGTGTTGTGTTGGTATCAGATATTACTGGTTTTCTGACCAAAGAATTTCTTTAGTAATTCCTTTAGCTTTGGTTTGGTTTTTGCAAATTCTCTAAGCTTGTGTTTATCTGTAAATGTCTTAATTTCACCTTCATATTTGAGAGAGAGTTTTGCTGGATACATGATTCTTGGCTGGCAGTTTTTCTTCTTCGGTGCTCTCTCTATATATGTCATCCCATTGCCTTCTTGCTTGCATGGTTTCTGCTGAGTAGTATGAACTTATTTTATTGATTCTCCTTTGTAGGTGACTTTTCGTTTATCCCTGGCTGCTCTTAAAATTTTCTCTTTATCTTTGGTTTTGGCAAGTTCCATGATATGTCTTGGTGATTTTCTTTTGGGATCGATCTTGTATGGGGTCTGATGAGCATCTTGGATAGATATCCTTTCATCTTTCATGATGACAGAGAAGTTTTCTGTCAACAGATCTTCAACTATTCCCTCTGTATTTTCTGTTATCCCTCCCTGTTCTGGAACTCCAATCACACACAAGTTATTCTTCTTGATAGAGCCCCACATGATTCTTAGGGTTTCTTCTTTTTTTAATTCTTTTGTCTGATTTTTCTGCAACTATATAGGTGTCAGTTGCCTTATCCTCCAGCTCCCCTACTCTGTATTCCTATTCCTCGATTCTGGTCCTCTGACTTCCTACTGAGTTGTCAAATTCTGTAATTTTATTGTTAATCTTTTGGATTTCCGAATGCTGTCTCTCTATGGATTCTTGCAGCTTATTAAATTTTTCACTATGTTCTTGAATAATCTTTTTGATTTCTTCAACTGCTTTATCTGTGTATTCCTTGGCTTTTTCTGTGGATTGCCTTATTTCATTTCTGAGTTCAACCCTGATGTCTTGAAGCATTCTGTATATTAGTTTTTTATATTCTACATCTGGCAATTCCAGGATTGTATCTTCACTTGGGAAAGATTTTGATTCTTTAATTTGGAGATTTGTAGAAGGAATCGTGGTCTGCTTATATGATTTGATATTGACCACTGTCTCCGAGCCATCTGTAAGATACTGTAATGATTTATTTTATGTTTGCTCACTGAGTCTTATCTTCTTATTTTGTTTTGTTTCAATATACCCATGTGGGCTACTAGACTGCGCTGTCTTGATTGTTGTAGCTGTTGAATCACTCATGTCCTATTGCCAGCTGGTTTGGGCTGTTACCAGATATATAAGCCTAAGAGTCCATTCACTATTCTTGAATAGAATCAGCTTAGGTGTTCTGATTTTGGGTCACCAAGTGTGTGGTTTAGACTGTCACCTATTAACTCAGAGGAGTAGTAGTGATGGTTGTATGCACCAAATTCTAGTAGCTGCAGGGGGTCACACTCCAAGGAGGGTAGGTTGCTGACAGCCTTCCCCCACGTGCCAGTGAGGAAGGTGTGTCTCTATTCCTAAAGCACTTTGGTGGGTAGGCTCTGCAGCTGTACCTTAAGCACCCAATGCTTGTACCTCTAAAGATTGGTAGGTGTCACTATCCTCAGACCCCTTTAGCAGGTGGCTAGGTGGTTTGGGTGGAGCTTCAGCCCTTAGTTCCTTGCTGTGGATCAGCGAGTGCTCTGTTTAATAGGTAGAGAAGTATCAGACCTCCAAAACTTATCTTTCCACTGCTTTGCTAAAACAGTTACGGTCACATCTCTATCAGAACTGCCTTTGCATTATAATAGCCACCTTGTTCCCTGTAGGGATAAAAGCTGAAGGCTGTGGATCTCATATGCTTGGCTGGAGGTGGTTCTGTATTTTTATTCCAATTTAGGGAAGTCAGGGAAGGATTTTTCATCCCTGGGTTGTTAGTAGCTGCTTCTCTCAGGCCAGGAGAATGAGTTAGGAAAAAAAAAAAAACCTGCAGAGCACTTCATTCCCTGGCCCAGGAAAATCCAATGTTAATGTAGCCTGCTGGGGCAAGGAGGGTAGGGATCAGATAGATAGGAGAGAGTAGCACCCAGCAATATAGAGAAAATTACTTATCTTGCTTGGTGATGACTGTTTTATCTGAGATTCCAGAGGGGCGTGTAGCCTGTGTGTGCTGGTGGGGTAGAGATTGCCCCCAAGGGTCAGGCCTGCATCCTGTGCTTGCGCCATCTCTGAAAGCCGTGATCAGCTCCTCCGCTCCTAGTCCAAAGCCCAGGGCCAATGTTTTCTGCCTGGGACACTGCACTCCAGGCTCTGAAACCATTCACTGCTTCCCTGTGATTCTCCTCCTGTCAGAAGCATTGTTGTGCAACCTGCGTGCCTCACTGTGTGCCTCGCTGGTTTCCCCCGAGGTTACTTCAAGGGGCTAGGGCTGCATCCCATGCTTGCGCTGTCTTAGGAAGCTGTGCTCAGCTCCTCTGCGCTTAGCCCAAAGCCTGGTGCCAAGGTTTTCTGACTGGAACACTGGCTCCAGGCTCTGAAAACAGTCGCTGCTTCTGCACGGTTGCTCATCCTCTTGTCAGCCGCATTAGTGTGCAGCTTGCTTGCACTAGCTGTGTCTCTACCAAGTTTACTCTCTGGGGTTGGGGGTTAGGGGTTAGGGCTGAGTCCTGTGCTTGCTCCGTCTCAGTAAGCTGCAATCAGCCCCACCACTCTGGCACTAGGGAACCGCGAGGGCTGGCTGTGGCATGGGACAGTGGTTCCAGAAGCAGTTGCTGCTTCAGGGCATGGCTTTTCGCTCCCCTGTCACTCAGGTCAACTCCTTAGTTCTGTGTTTGATGGTCAGGGTTCATAGATTTTCATGTCTGTGATCAATTCACTTGTTTTTCCAAGTCTTTGTTGCAAGAGGGATCTGCGGTAGCTTCTACCTAGTCAGTCATCTTGGCCCCGCCTTGTATTAGTTTTTTATATTCTACATCTGGTAATGTTAGGAATGTATGTTTACTTGGGAAAGATTTTGATTATTTGATTTGGGAGTTTGTAGAAGCAATCATGGTCTGCTTCTTTATGTGATTTGATATCGACTGCTGTCTCCAAGCCTTATATAAGATAGCATAATGATTTCTTTTATATTTGCTCACTGAGTCTTATCTTCTTGTTTTGTTTTGTTTCAATACACCCAGATGGGCTACTGGATTGTGCTATCTTGATTGTTGTAGCTGTTGAATCACTTATGTCCTGTTATCACCTGGTTTGAGCTGTTACCAGATATATAAGCCTAAAAGTCCATTCACTATTCTTGAATAGAATCAGCTTAGGTGTCCTGATAGTTGTCACCTAGTGTGTGGTGTAGGCTGTCACCTATTAACTTAGAGGAGTAGTAGTGATGGTTGTATGTGCCAGATTCTAGTAGCAGCAGGGGGTCACACTCCAAGGATGGCAGGATGCTGACAGCCTTCCCCCACATGCCAGTGAGCTAGGAGTGTCTCTATTCCCTAGAGGATTCTTGTGGGTGGGTTCTGCAGCTGTACCTTAGACACCCGATGCTTGTACCTTTAAAGATTGGTAGGTGTCACTATCTTCAGACCCCTTTAGCAGATGACTAGGTGGTGTGGGTGGAGCTTCAGCCCTCAGTTCCTGCTGTGGTTCAGTGAGGGCTCAATTTAATAGGTAGAAAGGTATCAGAGCTCTAAAACTTGTCTTTCCATTGCTCAGCTAAAACAATTACAATCAGATCTCTATCAGAATTGCCTTTGCATTATAATAGTCACCTGATTCCCTGGAGGGATGAAAGCCAAAATTTGTGAATCTCTTATGCTTGGCTGGAGCTGGTTCTGTGTTATTATTCCGGTTTAGGGAATTCAGGGAAGGATTTTTCTGTCTGATTGTTAATTGGTACTTCTGTCAGGCAGGGAGAATGGGTTAAAAAAAAAAAAAAAAAACCCTGCATAGCACTTCACTCTTTGACCCAGGCAATTCCAATGTTAAAGAAGTGGCTGGGGCAGGGAGGGAAGGGATCAGATAAATAGGAGGGAGTAACAGGCAAGATAGACAAAGTTACTTAACTTGTTTGGTGCTGACTGTTTTATCTGAGATTCCAGAGGGGTGTGTAGCCTGTGTGTGCTGGCTGCGGGTCAAGGTTGCCACGAAGGTTAAGGCTGCTTCCTGTGCTTGCACCCTCTCAGGAAGCTGTGATCAGCTCCTCTGCCCTTAGTCCAAACCCCAGCGCCGAGGTTTTCTGGCTGGGACGCTGTGCTGCAGGCTCTGAAACCAGTCACTCCTTCCCAGAGTTTTCTCGTTCTCCTGTCAGCTGTGTCATTGTGCACGTGCAGGCGCTGGCTGGGTCCCTGCCGAGGTTACTCCAAGAGGTTAGGGCTGCATCCCATGCCTGCCCCATCTCAGTAAGCCGCGATCAGCCCCACCAGTCTGGCTCCAGGGAACCACGAGGGCTCAAGGCTCTGGCGCAGCATGCGAGCTCTGGGAGCAGTTGCTGCTTCAGCATGTGCCTTTTTACTCACCTGTCACTCAGGTCAACTCCTTAGTTCTGTGTTTGATGGTCAGGGTTTGTAGATTGTCATGTATGTAATTGATTCACTTGTTTTTTTCAAGTCTTTGTTGCAAGAGGGATCAGCAGAATCTTCTACTTAGTCAGCCATCTTGGTCCTGCCTCCGCCATATGTATTCTTTAAGATGATAGAGACTTTCTCTATGGCTGTCCACCAGAAATGATTCTAATGTCTATAATTCTGCCAATATTTCTTCAAGCCAATCTAGGCTTTTACTATTAAACCAAAACCAAACCTACTGCCATTGAGAAGATTCCAACTCATAGTGACCCTATAGGGCAGGGTAGAACTGCCCCATAGAGTTTCCAAGGAGCACCTGGTGGATTTGAACTGCCAACCTCTTGGTTTGCAGCCATAGCACTTAACCACTACGCCACCAGGGTTTACTATTAGGTACACTAAAATGCTTCCAGTCTCCACCCACTACTCAATTCCAAAATCATTCCCACATTTTATTTGTAACAGCTGCACCCCACCTTCAATTACCAAATTCTGTCTTAGTTATCTAGTGCTGCTATAACAGAAATACTACCACAAATGGGTGGCTTAAAAAAACAGATGTTTATTTTATAACAGTTTAGGATGCTAGAAGTCCAAATTCAGGACACTGGGTCTAAGGAAAGTCTTTCTGCCTCTCTGTTGCTTCTGGAGGAAAGTCCTTGTGGCTTTTCAACTTCTATTTCTTGGTTCCTTGAAGATCTCATGTGGCATGGCATCTATTTTCCCTCCTTTGTGCCTCCTTGCTTGCTTGCTTGCTTAATTTGCTCTATCTCGAAAGATATTGACTTAAAACATATCCTACTTTAACACTGCCTCATTAATATAACCAAGAAAACTCATTCCCAAATGAGATTACACCATAGGTATAGGTTTTAGGATTTAGAAGACTTACTCTTTGGGGACATAATTCAATCCATAGCACCAAACATGTCCTTTTTTAGCAACTGGTCTTTACTGATGATGCGTCCAAATCAAAAGAATTAAAGTCTCACCATACTCACTTCTAAGGAGCATTTTGGTTGCACTTCTAAAACTGATTTTTTTCATACATTTGCGGTCAACGATATATATCATATAACACAATGTTATGGATATCTGCTCAATTATTATGGGAATTCATTCTAATCATAATGATACAAAGGTTTCTTTTATTATATGGTGGGAAAGCAGTATGGAAGAGAGCTTAGGCTGCTTATTGAGAAAGAAAGAAAGAAATGTGATGTCAACATAGATCTTCTGATAGTTGTCCAAGAGTCAGCTCCTCAGCAACATCTACAAAATAAAATTATTTCCCCCAATACTCAGTATTTTTTTTTCTGAATCTATTATAATTCTAAGTTATCTGTACTTTGTGATCGTACATGATTTTATTCTTGTATTAGTTTTTAATTGCTGCTTTAAATTTCTGTAAACTTACTGGCTAACTTAAGGTAATTTACTATCTTGCAGTTCTGTAGATCAGAAGTTTAACACAGATCTCGGTGGGTTACAATCAAGGTGTAGGCAGGGTGTATTCTTTTCTGGAGGATCTAGGAGACAGTTTGTTTACTTGCTTTGCCAGGTTCTAGAGGCCACTAACCTCTTGGTTCATGGTCCCCTTACTTCATATTCAAAGTTTGACCTCTCAAACTTTTTAAGTCTTATCAGACATGCAAAGGATCCCAAATGGGGCATGAATCATGGCTATAGGCCAAATGCATTATCTTTAAAAATAAGTACATATATAAATAAAAGGGTAGGCTTTCTCAGAGACAGTCACTGTGAGCTCCATTATTTCTGCCAGGAGACAGGTCTTGCAATGATTCTCATTTGACAACTCACCCTTGGCTACGAATCATGTACTTACAGAGCAGAGCAATAGGAGAAAATTTCCAATAGGACTCTCTTAGCCCAAGCTCTTTGTCTTTAAGCAGGGATATTGAGGTGGGGAAAAGGAAAGATATAACTGTTGAGACCCTTCATTCTTAATTAAGCAGACCCAAACAAAAATTCTATGGCCTGCTATGGTGGTTAAAATTGTACATCAACTTGGTTGAACCATGATTCTCAGTGTTTATATGTAATCACTCCCATGATGGAATCTACTGTGAGTAGCCAATCATTTGAAAAGTTTCCTTGGGGGTATGGCCTACATCTGAATATAAGCAGTTGATCTGGCTTTTTGCTCACTCAGGATCCTCCAGCTGCCTCCTGCTCATTGGACCTCCGGTTCTTGGACTTGAGCGATCAGCTTATCTGCCAATCTTGGGATATGTAGATCTTCACAGCCTGTGAACAAGACCCCTGCTCTCTGACCTGCTGGTTTCTGGTTTTCCAGCCCCCATGGCTACATGAATCGAGAGAAGCCTCTATCCTGATCCATGGACTTGGAATATTCTAACCTCTACAATTGTGAGAGCCATTTCCTTGATATAAATCTCTTTGGTTGTTTATTTATACACTTTACTGGTTTCTCTTCTCTGAAGAACCCAGTCTAAGACACTTAATTTAGCTGAGCTTACTGTCACCTATGTCCTTTGCATCCTCCATGGATCTTCCTTTATTCTTTGTTCTCAAAAATCCACTCAGCGCACCCATCCCTCAACTCTCTTTTCTTATGTTTAACAATTCTTTTTGTTATTGTTGTTTTATTTTTTGCCTTTTCATTTAAATTCCCATTTTTAGCCTTTATTCACTTCTTAGATCTACCAATAGAAAGGAATTTTCCTATTTAAACTTCCATGCCTCTTTGTTCTATTTATCCAGTCTGTGTCTCTCTCCACCTCCCTTACTCATATTGCCCCAGGTTAGTCAAATCTTCTCTCAAGAATATTGGCTTTGTTTTAGCAGAAGGCTCCTATCCCTGCAACCTAGAATTATGCACTTGATTGATGCAAGTTGTTATCTAGGACATTTTACCCTTCTCCCAGTGCAAGGACATATATGGAATCTTGTTCCATATTACAAAGGTAATGACTTGGCCTAGAGGACGAGAGAAGATGCAATACTGTTAGGAGGAAGACAAGCTGAAATTGGCCTTACTGGTCCATCTGAGAAAGACCATGGGTGGTGATGGGGCAGAGTTGTAGAGAACAAAGTGATGCTTGTGGGTTATGAGAGGATAGGTAAAGATTTGGAAATAATGGGAAGAAAGTAATAAAATTATTTTAAAAAATCACTCTTGGAAATGTGTTCCAACTTTGTATGATGGCAGATATTAGAGTGTACATGTCAAATGAAGGTGGCTGGATGGCACAAACAGTTAAGTACTTGACTACTAGTTGAAAGACTGGTGGTTTAAACTCACCTGGAGGCAAGTAGGAAGACAGACCTGGCAATCTGCTTCCTAAATGACACAGCCGTGAAAACTCTATAGAGCAGTTCTAGTCTGCACACACAGAGTCTACGTGATTTGGAATTGACTCCATGGCAACCAGCAACAGCAGCATGTCAAATGAGCAACCAGGTCAACTGTCTTTTCTCTATCTCTTTCTTTCTTTATCTCTGTTTTAATCTGTCTCTTTCTATCCATCTCTCTCTTCCTATTTCAGTACTTGATTCTTTCTAGCCATCTTTATATTTATCCATATATTTTTTTCCATCTCCCCCACATACTTACCCAAAGCAATCTAGTGAATATTATTTCAATTTCCTTTCGACCTACTTATTTGCTAATCCAGTGGTATCAGAAGCGCTTGATTTTTGAATATCAATTATAGTTTAACCTTCCAGAAAGGAAAGAAGAGTCTCTTCAACATAAGCCTGATTTTCAATCCAATAACTAAAAAGCAATACTGTGCTTAAATCAACTCTCTGTAATCCTCCAAATAAGGTAGACAGATTAAAGAGGACATGAGTTAATAGCTCATGGATATGAATGAGTAAAAAAGTTCTTTAACTTAATTCATACCTCAGTTCCAATAGACTTTGATAGCATTTCTAAGTTTAGGGATGGAAAAGAGCAAGGGTGAAAAAAACATTAATGAAAGTCTTGAAGTTTAACATCATGGAAGCTAAAGAAAAAATACTACTGTGATGTGATAATATAAAATCAGAGTAAAGCAAAAAAATAATATATTTGAAAGCACTAACTGGGATATTGAGCTGGTTCCAGCCTATAATAGGATTACAAGTAAGATGCATATAACAAATCATACATTTAATAAAGATTTTACGTATGAAAGAAAAAAAATCTAGGAAGTTGAAAGAAATACATAACACTGATATTTAGTTATAATACATGGATTTTACATACAAGAGTCCTTTCTCCTTTAACTAGGCTTTCTCCAGATTATACTGATGGGTGTAAAACTACTAAGTGTTCCACTTGTACAGTTGCTTAAGAATTATTGTATCATTCAAATTTTGAATCTACAGTTATGGCTTAATGTAAATGATTTTCAACAGCTATTTTTGTAATCAGTACCTGTACTTTCCACCGCTCTTCTATTAGTTTGTTGTGCTGTGGTGGCTTGTATGTTGCTATGATGCTGGAAGCTATTCCACCTATATTTCAAATACCAGCAGGGTCACCAATGATGGACAAAGTTTCAGTGGAGCTTCCAGACTAAGACAGACTAGGAAAAAAGACCTGAAATTAATTAATTAATTTCTGAAAATTAGCTAATGAAAGCCTTGTGATTGACAACAGAGCAATGTCTGACTCACTTACTCATGCTACATCATCTGGAGGATTCATTGCTGGAGGAGGATATCATGTTTGGTGAAACAGAGGGCCAATGAGGCTGTGAGATATCCTTGATGAGATGGATTGGCACAGTAGCCTCAACAATGTACTCAGGCATGCTGGTGATTGTAAGGATGACACAGAATCAGTCAGCATTTCATTCTGTTGTACATAAGGTCACAAGGAGTAGAATTTGACTGGATGCCAGCTAACAGCAACCTTTACTTTATCATTTAATCTAAGTTTGTGGTATATTTGTGCACTATCAAATCAAATATAAATAAAAAATAAAAATCATGATAAAAACCATAAAAAAAAAAAAAAAACCTTTTGCCTCTGAGTTGATTCGGACTCATAGTGACCCTATAAGGTAGAGTAGAACTGCCCCATATGGTTTCCAAGGAGTGCTTGGTGGATTTCAACTGCCAACCTTTTGGTTAGCAGCCATAGCTCTTAACCATTATACCACCAGGGTTTCCAAAATCATACTAACTTATTACTGTGACTCACTGTGACATTTATGTTGGCTGGTTTGGTCTGAAGTACGGCTTTTTTGTAAATGTCTTTTTCTGAAATATAAACATCCTCTGCCTTTTCTTTGTCAGACTTCAGGCAATGTGGTGTGTTTTTTTCACAATCATTCTAGTTAAGGGGGCAGAAGGAAGTAGAAAAGAATAAAGCATGCATTTGGAACCAGTTGGAGGTAGACTCAAATCCTGGCTTTGCAAACCAATAGCTAAATAAAATTGGTCAATTGACTTAGCCCACTGAGTTGCAATGTCCTCCTGATAAATCCAAGATAATAAAAACATAATGCCTACATTATCATTTAAATAAGACCATATGGTGAGCGTAAGGCACAAGGCCCCATGTCTATTTGAGTTGGTTATTAATAAATGTTACTTTCCCATTCGCCCCTAAAGTTCTGAAATTTGAATTCTACAGATTAAATTTCTTTGCCAAGTAAGTTCTTTTTTTTTTCCTTCCTTTCTTTTGAATGATCCGATTCTGCAGATTCTTGTAAAAGCAGGATAATGTGCTGCAATACTTTTTGTATCCTTTTCTGAAATATCACTAAAGCAACAATGCAAATGAGGGTAGTAGTGGCAATAGGTGGAGAACTCTACAAACACAGTTTTCAGCAAAAGTAAGAGAAAGATACAATTTACCTACTTCAATAATATTTAGGAACTACGAAAACTTGGTGAGGCTGGGCAGAACTATGAGGCAGAAAGTGTACTGAAGAAGATAGGATGTGCTGGGAGGGTTGATTTTAGAAAGAATCAGGAAACATACATTTTCAGAAGGTGAAGGACTTACTCCAAATTCCGATCCACTACTCTAGGGACAGGAACAAATACAGTAGGAATAAGGCAGGATCCATAAGGGATGACATACATTGAAAAAAAAAAAAAGAGTAGAGACATGACCCTGAAGTTACAGATCTCAGAAAGTGTGACTACACATATCCTTCCTCAAGGTAAGGACACACTTCAAAAACAAACAAAAAACTCTATACCTTATATGCAGCAATGAGAGCAAATACCTGGAAAAGTAGGCATGGCTTCAAAAGCCCTCTGAGTACATGCTTGGTTGAGAGAAGCAGAGGGCATAGAATGATTCAAACAATCACACAAGGCTACTTTGGTAGAGAAATTACCCATTGGTAGAAAGAGTGAGGAAGGAAGTGATTAGTGTCAGGTATGGAATGGGATCCAGTGAACTTTGAAATGAAGGGATCATTGGATGTCCAGTAGATTACTGTGTTCATAGAAGTGAGCTAATAAAGGCCTTGCATTATTTAGCATAATGAAAAGATGTTAGGAACTGGCCAGCAGAGTGATATTGCCAGCCACCCTCATGAAACAATATGATCTTTTGCCTGTTTCCAGTTCTGAGTCAGTTCTCAGACTCTAAGCCCATCACATAAAGAGAAAGTTGGAAATGTTTGAAGAAGGACCTTCCAAAACAATTATTTACAGCCTGACTCATGGATGGCCTTGAAGCACAGGGTGAGGGAAAATTCTCTTAGTGGGCAAAGGTTGACATGCACTTTCATTTTTCACAGCTGTGTATGGAGACAAAATAGTCGCAGGTGAAGGTATATGGGTACTCAGTGGTAACAGTAAATGGTTTGATGGATTGGCGAAAGACTTGGAATGAGAAAGATTAGATTATCAGAGAAAAAGATGTCTGAGAAAGGTATGTGGATAGGCCTAGGGAAGCAACCCAAAGAAAGAAAATCTCTGTATCTCACATCAATTTACTCCACAGATCATCAGTACAGAGGAGTTAATGAGCAATCAGCATATAGCCCTCTGGTATATCATCCAGTGGAATGTGAGTCAGTCTCTGACTATATGTGGACCCAGTAATGGAGACCTTTCCTCGCTATGGCTGAATCAGCTACTGCCACTGCTGAACATCCAACATGCCATCGAGACCAACATTGAGCCATCCCTCAAGTAGACCAATGACCACTGCATGAGAGGTTTATTACACCAGGCTCCTTCAACCATAGGGAGGGCGGCAATCTGCTCTTATTGGAACTGGTCACTAACTTGAATGTGAGCTTGCCTTCATTGCCTATGCTATCTCTGCCAGTTCCTTCTCCAAGGGCTTTCGGGATTTTCATTTAATTAAATAAAACCATATATAACATCACTTTGGAACAAGGGGCCCGTTTTACATGGTGGTGGTGTACAATGGGTATTTTATGACAAATCCTCTGTCATAACCCAGAAACTGCTATGTCAATAGGTTGTAGGAATATAGTATAGTCTCAGTGAGGGTACCTTGTTGAGAATGCTTTCTTGTAGAGTTTGGTTCTGTCTTTCAGAATAAAGTATATATGTTGAAACTAAGCCTTTTATATGGGTTTGGGTCCCCAGTAGCTATAATATATGTGTCTAGGGGCAAAGTGAAAGAGAGAAGATTGATACCTGCTACTGGATTGACACAGTGGCTGCAACAATGAGCTCAAGCATAACAACGATTGTAAGGATGGTGCAGAACCGGGCAGTGTTTCGTTCTGTTGTGCATAGGGTCTCTATGAATTGGAACTGACTCGACGGCACCTAACAACAACGACAACAACACTGTTACTCTCAGCTTCCCCCTTAGGGAATTTTTGCTGCCCTAACCACAATTTTAGGCTAAGGGGATAAATGTTTTTCCCAGAGGTTACAGTCAGCGTTCCACTGAACCTAAAGCTACAGCAGCCACCTGGACCCGAGTAAAGGAGCTGTATACTGGTGGAGATCTAGAGTGTGCAATAGAGGAGAAAAATGATGAAAATAGGCTACAGCCAAAGAGCCAGCTGTAACAACGGGACTGCGGTATGTTGTACATATTCCCCCCTTTTACGTATTTGTTTTTAGTGATTAAAGTTGGCTACAACTTTGGAGTGTTGGCTTTACTGTGGGAGTGAGCTGTCTCAAGTGGTAACAGGAGTGTCCTGTAGAGAATACAATTAATGCAACCACGTATCCCTTTGGCCAACTTCTAAGCTCACTGAAGCTACAGTGGACAATTTCCAGTTCTTCAGTGGGTGGCAGACCCCATAATCACCTGCATTTTTTTGCTTGTCTGCTGGAGGGCTTGGGAGCTCACAAAGGAACTTGCTCAGCCCTTTCCCAGGACAGCACAGAAATGCAGGGTAGTTAATACCCCTGTACCAACCCTCAAGCAGTGAGGGACTGAAGTTGCTGAATAAGTACTTCAGCTTCTCTATCCATCCAGTCTTTTTTTTTTTTTTTTAATAATTTTTATTGTGCTTTAAGTGAAAGTTTACAAATCAAGTCAGTCTCTCACACAAAAACCCATATACACCTTGCTACACACTCCCAATTACTCTCCCCCTAATGAGATACCCTGCTGTCTCCCTCCACTCTCTCTTTTCATGTCCATTATGCCAACTTCTAATCCCCTCCACCCTCTCATCTCCCCTCCAGGCAGGAGATGTCAACATAGTCTCAAGTGTCCACCTAATCCAAGAAGCTCACTCCTCACCAGCTTTGGGAATGGTTTCTGTCCTGGGCCAACAGAAGGTCTGGGGGCCATGACCACTGGGGTTCTTCTAGTCTCAGTTAGACCATTAAGTCTGGACTTATGAGAATTTGGGGTCTGCATCCTACTGCTCTCCTGCTCCCTCAGGGGATCTCTGTTGTGTTCCCTGTCAGGGCAGTCATCAGTTGTAGCCAGGCACCATCTAGTTCTTCTGGTCTCAGGATGATGTAGTCTCCGGTTCATGTGGTCCTTTCTGTCTCTTGGGCTCATGATCACCTGTGTCCTTGGTGTTCTTCATTCTCCTTTGATCCAGGTGGGTTGAGATCAACTGATGCATCTTAGATGGCTGCTTGCTAGCATTTAAGACCCCAGACACCACTCCTCAAAGTGGGATGCAGAATGTTTTCTTAATAGATTTTATGATGCCTATTGACTTTTTTTTTTTTATTATTGACTTAGATGTCCCCTGAAACCATGGTCCCCAGACCCCTGACCCTGCTATGCTGGCCTTCAAAGCTTCAGTTTATTCAGGAAACTTCTTTGCTTTTGGTTTGGTCCAATTGTGCTGACCTCCCCTGTATTGTGTGCTGTCTTTCCCTTCACTTAAAGTGGTTCTTATCTACTATCTAATTAGTGAATACCCCTCTCCCACCCTCCCTCCCTCCCTCCCCCCTCTCGTAACCACTAAAGAATGTTTTCTTCTCAGTTCAAACTATTTCTCAGGTTCTTATAATAGTGGTCTTACACAATATTTGTCCTTTTGCAACTGACTAATTTCACTGAGCATAATGCCTTCCAGGTTCCTCCATGTTATGAAATGTTTCACAGATTCCTCACTGTTCTTTATTGATGCGTAGTATTCCATTGTGTGAATATACAATAATTTATTTATCCATTCATCCATTCATGGGCACCTTGGTTGCTTCCATGTATTTGCTATTGTAAACAGTGCTGCAATAAACGTAGGTGTGCATATATCTGTTTGTTTAAAGGCTCTTATTTCTCTAGGATATATTCCCGGGAGTGGGATTGCTGGGTCGTATGGTAGTTCTATTTCTAGCTTATTAAGGAAGCACCAAATCGATTTCCAAAGTGGGTGTACCATTTGACATTCCCACCAGCACTGTAGAAGTGTTCCAATCTCTCCACAGCCTCTGCAACATTTATTATTTTGTGTTTTTTGGATTAACGCCAGCCTTGTTGGAGTGAGATGAAATCTCATTGTAGTTTTGATCTGCATTTCTCTAATGGCTAATGATCGTGAACATTTCCTCATATATCTGTTAGCTACCTGAATGTCTTCTTTAGTGAAATGTCTATTCATATCTTTTGCCCATTTTTTAATTGGGTTATTTGTCTTTTTGCTGTTGAGTTTTTGCGGGCGCTGATCAGAAATGTCATGGCTAAAAACTTTTTCCAGGTCTGTAGGTAGTCTTTTTACTCTTTTGGTGAAGTTTTTGGATGAGCATAAGTGTTTGATTTTTAGGAGCTCCCAGTTATCTAGTTTTTCTTCTACATTCTTTATAATGTTTTGTATGCTCTTTATGCCATGTATTAGGGCTCCTAACGTTGTCCCTATTTTTTCTCCCATGATCTTTATCGTTTTAGATTTCATATTTAGGTCTTTGATCCATTTTGAGTCAGTTTTTGTGCATGGAGTGAGGTATGGGTCTTCTTTCTTTTTTTTTCAGATGGATATCCAGTTATGGCAGCACAATTTGTTAAAAAGACTATCTTTTCCCCATTTAAGTGTTTTGGGGTCTTTGTCAAATATCAACTGCTCATATATGGATGGATTTACATCTGGATTCTCAATTCTGTTTCATTGGTCCATGTATCTGTTGTTGTACCAGTACCAGGCTGTTTTGACTACTGTGGCAGTGTGATAGGTTCTAAAATGAGGTAAATTAAGGTCTCCCACTTTGTTCTTTTTCAGTAATGTCTTATTTATCCAGGGCCTCTTTCCCTTCCATATGAAATTGGTGATTTGTTTCTCCATCTCATTAAAGAATGTTCTTGGGATTTGGATCGGAATTGCATTAAATATATAGATCGCTTTTGGTAAAATAGACAGTTTTATAATATTAAGTCTTCCTATTCACAAGCAAGATATGTCCTTTCACTTATGTAGGCCTCTTTTGGTTTCTTGAAGAAGTGTACCGTAGTTCTCTTTGTATAAGTTTTTTACGTCTCTAGTAAGATTTATTCCTAAGTGTTTTATCTTCTTGGGGGCTACTGTAAATGGCATTGATTTAGTGATTTCCTTTTTGATGTTCTTTTTGTTGGTGTAGAGGAATTCAACTGATTTTTGTATGTTTATCTTGTATTCCAATAGTCTGCTGAACTTTTCTATTAGTTTCAGTAGTGTTCTGGAGGATTCCTTAGGGTTTTCTGTGTATAAGATCATGTCATCTGCAAATAGAGATACTTTGACTTCTTCCTTGCCAATCTGGATGGGCTTTATTTCTTTATCTAGCCTAATTGCTCTGGCTAGGACTTCCAGCACAATGTTGAATAAGAGTGGTGATAAAGGGCATCCTTGTGTGGTTCCCGATCTCAATGGGAATGTTCTTAGGCTCTCTCCATTTAGGATGATGTTGGCTGTTGGCTTTGTATAAATGCTCTTTATTACATTGAGAAATTTTCCTTCTATTCCTATTTTGCTGAGAATTTTTATCACGAATCGGTGTTGAACTTTGTCAAATGCCTTTTCTGCATCAATTGATAAAATCATGTGATTCTTGTCTTTTGTTTTATTTATGTGGTGCCACCCAGTCTTTTTGATTCCTCCGACAGTTCTCAGTAGGACTAAGCCCCATTGCCCACAGTGGTCACCTGCTCATTAACACAAAATTCATCCTCTTTTATCAATTCACAGCCTCACTTTCTTTACTTTTTTATGTGCACTTTCTGGGGCCTGGGCAAACGAGTTGTATACTGGTGGAGATCCAAATAACTCACCAGCATCCAAGCCCATGTCTCAGGATCTGCTTTTGGGGAAAACACACAAAGATATAATTCAACTCAGATTTCCTGAAATTAAAGAAAAGGAATTTTGACTGTAAATATTGAAAGGGCATATTATGTACCATGAAACACTGACCCATTCTTATAAACACCAACACATATTTTACTAAACTTACAAGACATAAGGAAGGAGGCAAAATCATTTGGGTAGATAGCAAAATAACCAGCTCACTTACAAGGGGAAGCATTTAATGTGGCCTTAGGTTTCCTAGAGAAATATTTCAACACAAGAAGACAAATTTGCAAGTTTCTCAAGAAATGAAAGTGAGAGTCAAGGATGTCACATTGCACTAAGGCTGTCTTCAAAAATCAAGGCCTTAGCCTAAGAGTTCCCAAAATAAGAGATTGTTTTTCTTAAGAATCTTTCTTGAGGAAATTATGAGAGGATGAACTTCAATCAAGAAATGATATATTCACAGAAAAAAGGAGCTGGTGGTATTACCACCAGCAATTAAGTCTACAATAAATGTTAGGATTAGGGTGACAAAATAGAATGTAAATATTATCATATCACCTGACAATGAAGAAATGATGCAACTAATAATATTTGGTAGAGAAAGTGATAAAGAAAATTTGAAGTAGAATAAATTATCTGGCTATATAGTTCCACATGGAGACGAACTAAGCTTTTGAAAAGTTGGAAGAAAAATTCTATCATTTAATTTAATAAATAAGATACACATGTTGAACTGTACAAATGAAAAATAAAAAATAATTTATTAACAAAACATTGTAGAAGAAGGAGTTATTGTTGTTGTTGTTAGGTGACATCAGGTCAGTTCTGACTCATAGCAACTTTATGTACAACAGAATGAAACACTACCTGGCCCGGCACCTTCCTCACAATCATTGTTATGCTTCAGCCCATTGTTGCAGCCACTGTGTCAATCCATCTTGTTTAGGGTCTTCCTATTTTTTTGCTGCCCTCTACTTTACCAAGCATGACAACCTTCTCCAGGGACTGATCCCTCCTGATAATATGTCCAAAGTATGCAAGATGTGGTGTCACCATCTTTTCTTCTAAGGAGTATTCTAGTTGTATTCTTCCAAGACAGATATGTTTATTCTTTTGGCAATCCATGGTATATTCAATATTCTTTGCCAACACCACATTTCAAAGGCTTCAATTTTTCTTCAATCTTCCTTATTCATCACCCAGTTTTTGAATGCATATGAGGCAATTGAAAACACCATGTCTTGGGTTAGATGCACCTTAGTCTTCAAGGAAACATTTTTGCTTTTCAACACTTTAAAGCGGTCTTTTGCAGCAGATTTGGCCAATATAGTGTTTCTTTTGATTTCTTGACTGCTCTTTCCATGGGTGTTGATTGTGGATACAAGTAAAATGAAATCCTTGAACTCTTAAACCTCTTCTCCATTTATCATGGTGTTGCTCATTGTTCAAATTGTGAGGATATTTGTTTTCTTTATGTGGAGCTGTAATCCATACTGAAGTCGCTGTTCGTTGATCTTCATCAGTAAGTACTTCAAGTCCCCTTCACTTTCAGCAAGCGTGGTTGCTGTAAACATCAATATCCTAGGCATTAGTGAGCTGAAATGGACTGGTATTGGCCATTTTGAATCAGACAATCATATGGTCTACTATGCTGGGAATGACAAATTAAAAAGGAATGGTGTTGCATTTATCATTAAAAAAAACATTTCAAGATCTATCCTGAAGTACAATGCTGTGAGTGATTGGATAATATCCATATGTCCACAAGGAAGACCAGTTAATACAACTATTATTCAAATTTACACGCCAACCTGTAAGGCCAAAGATGAAGAAATTGAAGATTTTTAACCAACTTTTGCAGCCTGAAATTGATCAAACATGCAGTCAGGATGCATTGGTAATTACTGGTGATTGGAATGCAAAAGTTGGAGACAAAGAAAAGGTTTGGTAGTTGGAAAATATGGCCTTGGTGATAGAAATGATTCCAGAGACCACATGACAAAATTTTGCAAAACCAACAACTTCTTCATTGCAAATATGTTTTTTCACCAAAATGGTCATAAATGGTGACTATATACATCTGGTGAGGTCCATGTGTATAAAAAAAAAATATACACATGGACCTCACCAGATGGAATACAAAGAAACCAAATCGACTACATCAGTGGAAAGAGATGATAGAAATATCATCAGTCAATATCATCAATCAGAATAAGGCCAAAGACCAACTTTGGAACAGACCATCAATTGCTCATATGCAAGTTCAAGTTAAAACTGAAGAAAATTAGAACAAGTCTACAAGAGACAAAGTATGAACTTGAGCATATCTCTCCTGAGTTTAGAGTCCAGCTCAAGAATAGATTTGATGCATCAAACACTAATGACTGAAGACCAGAGGAGTTGTGGAATGACATCAAAGATAACATAAATGAAGAAATCAAAAGGTCATTAAAAAACAGGAAAGAAAAGATGAAAATGTATGTCAGAAGAGACTCTGAAACTTGCTCTTGAGCGTCGAGTAACTAAAGCAAAAGGAAGAAATGCTGATGTAAAAAAGCAAAACAGAAGATTTCAAAGGGCAGTCCAGAACACAAAGTAAATTATTACAATGACATGTGCAAAGAGCTGGAGATAGAAAACCAAAATGGAAGAACACCCTCAGCATTTCTCACGCTGTAAGAACTGAACTAAAAATTCAAGTCTGGAGTTGCAATACTGAAGGATTCTATGGGGAAAATATTTAAATGAAGCAGGGAGGATCAAAAGAACGTGGAAAGAATACAGAGTCACTCTACCAAAAAAGAACTGGTCGACATTAAACCATTTCAGGACGTAGTATATGATCAGGAACCAGTGGTACTAAAGGAAGAACTCCAAGCTGCAATAAAGGCATTAGCAAAAATCAAGGCTCCAGGAATTGACTGAATACCAACTGAGATGTTTCAACAAATGTGTACAGTATAAGAAAGTATTGGATGTTATTTTTTATGGGGGTGTTTAGGTATAAGTTTCAAATGTCAACTCCAGGAAGCCTGATAAATATCTGTTAATGCTAACTACCACTTCTGTCCTAATTGTTTTCTGTAAACTGACTCTGTTGCCTTATACTTCCTCTTTTTATTCATTTATTTTTAACTCCAAGTTTCTGCTAGACTGACTGGGGTTTTTGTAATGGTATTCCTGCTGGAGGCGCTGCTTCCTTGCTTCTTTGGTTCTTTTTTCTCTTTATACTGCAATGGAAATTCCCACAGAGTTCACCATCTTTGTCAAGAAAGAACAAAGAAGCCAAAATACATTTGCCTGAAAATTATGTTCAAATCCATGTTGAATGTGTATCCCTGGTTTTAATACATTTTGTCAAATTGAATGCTCAATCTCCTCATTCTACTATTATGTCCATCTCGCCCTCCCACTCCCACTCAGGCCCTCTGACCTCCCAATTTACTGTTAAAGAGATAGTGCAGCCCTATAAGGAATTTATGTAATAACCAGGTTAGAGAGGATCATATGATCCTCCTAATATGCAACATGCTATATGAATCCTCATTATGCGATGAATAACTTGAGGCCATAATTACCAGTAACCAGGCTATCTAAATGCCTTAAAGTCAATCATAAGTGTTCTAAGCCAATTAATTATTATTGACTTTGTATATCAACTAGAAAATTCTCTATTAGGAATCAGACTACGATTTGCAAGAATGGTGAATTGGCTTTTATCAGATTAATCTTCCCTCCATAAATAACGGGAGGGGCTGGATAAAAATACGTATATTTTGACAAGCTACTGGAGGCATTGAAGAGCACTAAATCAGGCAGGACTCAAAGGGCTGTAACCCACACTAAAGGGAAATAAGGTGACCTGACATTTAGCATCTACTTTCCTCTTCACTCATTTGGTAAGTAGTGGCTGGCCCAAAGCCTGAGAAGTTGGTGGAGTTTTTGACACTTCAATGAACTGAAATTATAGTGACCTTTTCAGAAACACAGGTTTGAATCAACTTAATTCTAGTTTGTATTATTGGAATTTGCCTTTAACCTAAGTGATGATCAAGAGACCAAAAATCTAGAGCAGCTTTCATCAGATCAGCTCCAAGGAGGCAAGACTGGTAAACAATTCAGCTTTACAGTTGTTTCTGAAGGAGAACAGCCTGCAGCCACGATTTACCCTCATAAAGACCAAATTCCAACCTTGAGGCAGTTCAATCCCTTATTGGTTTAAGGTAAACCATCTCTAGAGGAAGAAAGTATCACCTGGAGCCTCAATTTCCTCTTCATTTTTCATCACATGCTTTAGCAGCATTCAGTCAAGCATCACCAGGCATATTAAGCAACAAGACAAAATGCTTGGAGAAGCAGCAGCAGCAGAAAAAAAAGAAGGAGGAGGGAGAGGGAAAAGTTAATATACGCAGATTCATAGAAAAGTCATAGAAGAGTTATCAGGCATACCTGTTGCATTCGAGTCAGTTCCTGCTCATAGTGACCCTATATTATGTACAAGAAAATACATGGAAAAATTAGAAAATTTATCAGCTAACCAGAATATATATGTAAAAATAGAATTAAATTATAAACCTGATTAGGGAGACATCATAAGGAAATATCTAGAGTTAAGTACTGACAGAAAAAATTAGGAAAAACAGTAAAAAAAAAAAAAAAAGTGCAAAATACAAAACAAATATAGAAAAAGGACTTAACATATGTGTAACATGTATAACTGTTTTTTTAACATGTATAACTGGGGTCCAAGAAAGAAGTGAAGATAGAAAATGAGATATATATATAATATTTGAAGAGTTAACTAATGTGAATTTTCTTAAACTGATGAAGTGCATGAAGAATTATCATACAGAAGATGGCGGACTAGGTGGACGCTACCGTGGATCTCTCTTGCAACAAAGACTCAGAAAAACAAGTGAATCGATCACATACATAACAATCTACGAACTCTGAACAACAAACACAGATTTAGAGACGGAGAACGAACAAATACGGAGAGACAGTGATTGTTTTCAGAGCCTGGAGCCAGCGTACCAGTCGGCAGATTTTCTGGAAAAACTAGTTTCCCAGTGATGGCTCGGAGACAGCAGTCCATATCAAACCACATAAAGAAGCAGACCATGACAGCTTCTACAAACCCCCAAACAAAAGAATCAAAATCTTTCCCAAATGAAGATAAAATCCTGGAATTATCAGATACAGAATATAAAAAACTAATTTACAGAATGCTTAAAGACATCACAAATGAAATTAGGCTAACTGCAGAAAAAGCCAAGGAACACACTGATAAAACTGTTGAAGAACTCAAAAAGATTATTCAAGAACATAGTGGAAAAATTAATAAGTTGCAAGAATCCATAGAGACACAGCATGTAGAAATCCAAAAGATTAACAATAAAATTACATAATTAGACAACGCAATAGGAAGTCAGAGGAGCAGACTCGAGCAATTAGAATGTAGACTGGGACATCTGGAGGACAAGGGAATCAACACCAACATAGGTGAAAAAAAAATCAGATAAAAGAATTAAAAAAAATGAAGAAACCCTAAGAATCATGTGGGACTCTATCAAGAAAGATAACTTGCAAGTGATTGGAGTCCCAGAACAGGGAGGGGGGACAAAAAACACAGAGAAAATAGTTGAAGAACTCCTGACAGAAAACTTCCCTGACATCATGAAAGACGAAAGGATATCTATCCAAGATGCTCATCGAACCCCATTTAAGATTGATCCAAAAAGAAAAACACCAAGATATATTATCATCAAACTCGCCAAAACCAAAGATAAACAGAAAATTTTAAAAGCAGCCAGGGAGAAAAGAAAGGTTTCCTTCAAGGGAGAATCAATAAGAATAAGTTCAGACTACTCAGCAGAAACCATGTAGGCAAGAAGGGAATGGGACGACGTATACAGAGCACTGAAGGAGAAAAACTGCCAACCAAGGATCATATATCCAGCAAAACTCTCTCTGAAATATGAAGGAGAAATTAAGATATTTACAGATAAATACAAGTTTAGAGAATTTGCAAAAACCAAACCAAGGCGACAAGAAATGCTAAAGGAGATTGTTTGGTCAGATGACCAATAATATCAGGTACCAGCACAATACAAGGTCACAAAACAAAACGTCCTGATATCAACTCAAATAGGGAAAGCACAAAAACAAACAAATTAAGATTAATTCTAAAAAATAAATAAATAAAATAATACACATAACAGGGAATCATGGAAATCAATAGATAAATGATCACAATAATCAAAAAGAGGGACTAAATATAGGAGGCATTGAACTGCCAGATGGAGAGTGATACAACGCGATATAGAACAATACAAGTTAGGTTTTTACTTAGAAAAATAGGGGTAAATAATAAGGTAACCACAAAAAGGAATATCAACTCCATAACTCAAGAAAAAAGCTAAGAAAAACGTAACGACTCAACGAGCATAAAGTTAAACATTTTGAAAATGAGGATCTCACAATCTACTAAGAAAAACGTCTCAGCACAAAAAAGTATGTGGAAAAATGAAATTGCCAACAACACACATGAAAAGGCATCAAAATGACAGCACTAAAAACTTGTTTATCTATAATTACGCCGAATGTAAATGGACTAAATGCACCAATAAAGAGACAGAGAGTCACGGACTGGATAAAGAAACACGATCCATCTATATGCTGCCTACAAGAGACACACCTTAGACTTAGAGACACAAACAAACTAAAACTCAAAGGATGGAAAAAAATATATCAAGCAAACAACAAGCAAAAAAGAAGAGGAGTAGCAATATTAATTTCTGACAAAATAGACTTTAGACTTAAATCCACCACAAAGGATAAAGAAGGACACTATATAATGATAAAAGGGACAATTGATCAGGAAGACATAACCATATTAAATATTTATGCACCCAATGACAGGGCTGCAAGATACATAAATCAAATTTTAACAGAACTGAAAAGTGAGATAGACACCTCCACAATTATAGTAGGAGACTTCAACATACCACTTTCGGAGAAGGACAGGACATCCAGTAAGAAGCTCAATAGAGACACGGAAGACCTAATTACAACAATCAACCAACTTGACCTCATTGACTTATACAGAACTCTCCACCCAACTGCTGCAAAGTATACTGTTTTTTCTAGCACACATGGAACATTCTCAAGAATAGACCACATATTAGGTCATAAAACAAACCTTTGCAGAATCCAAAACATCGAAATATTACAAAGCATCTTCTCAGACCACAAGGCAATGAAGCTAGAAATCAATAACAGAAAAACTAGGGAAAAGAAATCAAATACTTGGAAACTGAACAATACCCTCCAGAAAAAAGACTGGGTTATAGAAGACATCAAGGAGGGAATAAGGAAATTCTTAGAATGCAACGAGAATGAAAATACTTCCTATCAAAACCTCTGGGACACAGCAAAAGCAGTGCTCAGAGGCCAATTTATATCAATAAATGCACACATACAAAAAGAAGAAAGAGCCAAAATCAGAGAACTGTCCCTACAACTTGAACAAATAGAAAGTGAGCAACAAAAGAATCCATCAGGCACCAGAAGAAAACAAATAATAAAAATTAGAGCTGAACTAAATGAATTAGAGAACAGAAAAACAATTGAAAGAATTAACAAAGCCAAAAGCTGGTTCTTTGAAAAAATTAACAAAATTGAAAAACCATTGGCTAGACTGACTAAAGAAATACAGGAAAGGAAACAAATAACCCGAATAGGAAACGAGAAGGGCCACATCACAACAGACCCAAATGAAATTAAAACAATCATATCAGATTATTACGAAAAATTGTACTCTAACAAATTTGAAAACCTAGAAGAAATGGATGAATTCCTGGAAAAACACTACTTACCTAAACTAACACATTCAGAAGTAGAACAACTAAATAGACCCATAACAAAAAAAGAGATTGAAACGGTAATCAAAAAACTTCCAACAAAAAAAGTCCTGGCCCAGATGGCTTCACTGCAGAGTTCTACCAAACCTTCAGAGAAGACTTAACACCACTGATACTGAAGGTATTTCAAAGCATAGAAAAAGACGGAACACTACCCAACTCATTCTATGAAGCTACCATCTCCCTGATACCAAAACCAGGTAAAGACATTACAAAAAAAGAAAATTACACACCTATATCCCTCATGAACATAGATGCAAAAATCCTCAACAAAATTCTAGCCAATAGAATCCAACAACACATCAAAAAAATAATTCACCCTGATCAAGTGGGATTTATACCAGGTATGCAAGGCTGGTTTAATATCAGAAAAACCATTAATGTAATCCATCACATAAATAAAACAAAAGATAAAAACCACATGATCTTATCAATAGATGCAGAAAAGGCATTTGACAAAGTTCAACACCCATTTATGATAAAAACTCTTACCAAAATAGGAATTGAAGGAAAATTCCTCAACATAATAAAGGGCATCTATGCAAAGACAACAGCCAATATCACTCTAACCGGAGAGAACCTGAAAGCATTTCCCTTGAGAATGGGAACCAGACAAGGATGCCCTTTATCACCGCTCTTATTCAACATCGTACTTGAAGTCCTAGCCAGGGCAATTAGGCTAGACAAAGAAATAAAGCGTATCCGGATTGGCAAGGAGGAAGTAAAGCTATCAGTATTTGCAGATGACATGATCGTATACACGCAAAACCCTAAGGAATCCTCCAGAAAACTACTGAAACTAATAGAAGAGTTTGGCAGAGTCTCAGGTTATAAAATAAACATACAAAAATCACTTGGATTCCTCTACATCAACAAAAAGAACACCAAAGAGGAAATAACCAAATCAATACCATTCACAGTAGCCCCCAAGAAGATAAAATACTTAGGAATAAATCTTACCAAGGATGTAAAAGACCTATACAAAGAAAACTACAAAGCTCTACTACAAGAAATTCAAAAGGACATACTTAAGTGGAAAAACATACCCTGCTCATGGATAGGAAGACTTAACATAGTAAAAATGTCTATTCTACCAAAAGCCATCTATACATATAACGCACTTCCAATCCAAATACCAATGTCATATTTTAAGGGGATAGAGAAACAATCACTAATTTCATATGGAAGGGAAAGAACCCCCGGATAAGCAAAGCATTACTGAAAAAGAAGAAGAAAGTGGGAGGCCTCACTCTACCTGATTTCAGAACCTATTATACAGCTACAGTAGTCAAAACAGCCTGGTACTGGTACAACAACAGGCACATAGACCAATGGAACAGAATTGAGAACCCAGGTATAAATCCATCCACGTATGAGCAGCTGATATTTGACAAAGGACCAGTGTCAGTCAATTGGGAAAATGATAGTCTTTTTAACAAATGGTGCTGGCATAACTGGATATCCATTTGCAAAAAAATGAAACAGGACCCATACCTCACACCAAGCACAAAAACTAACTCCAAGTGGATCAAAGACCTAAACATAAAGACTAAAACGATAAAGATCATGGAAGAAAAAATAGGGACAACCCTAGGAGCCCTAATACAGGCCATAAACAGAATACAAAACATTACCAAAAATGATGAAGAGAAACCAGATAACTGGGAGCTCCTAAAAATCAAACACCTATGCTCATCTAAAGACTTCACCAAAACAGTAAAAAGACCACCTACAGACTGGGAAAGAATATTCAGCTATGACATCTCAGACCAGCGCCTGATCTCTAAAATCTACATGATTCTGTCAAAACTCAACCACAAAAAGACAAACAACCCAATCAAGAAGTGGGCAAAGGATATGAACACACATTTCACTAAAGAAGATATTCAGGCAGCCAACAGATACATGAGAAAATGCTCCCGATCATTAGCCATTAGAGAAATGCAAATTAAAACTACGATGAGATTCCATCTCACACCAACTAGACTGGCATTAATCCAAAAAACACAAAATAATAAATGTTGGAGAGGCTGCGGAGAGATTGGAACTCTCATACACTGCTGGTGGGAATGTAAAATGGTACAACCACTTTGGAAATCCATCTGGCGTTATCTTAAACAGTTAGAAATAGAACTACCATACAACCCAGAAATCCCACTCCTCGGAATATACCCTAGAGATACAAGAGCCTTCACACAAACAGATATATGCACACCCATGTTTATTGCAGCTCTGTTTACAATAGCAAAACCTGGAAGCAACCAAGGTGTCCGTCAACGGATGAATGGGTAAATAAATTGTGGTATATTCACACAGTGGAATACTACGCATCGATAAAGAACAGTGACGAATCTCTGAAACATTTCATAACACGGAGGAATCTGGAAGGCATTATGCTGAGCGAAATGAGTCAGAGGCAAAAGGACAAATATTGTATAAGACCACTATTATAAGATTGTGAGAAATAGAAAAAACTGAGAAGAACACATACTTTTGTGGTTACGAGGGGGGGAGGGAGGAAGGGAGGGAGAGGGTTTTTTATTGGTCAATCAGTAGATAAGAACTGCTTTGGGTGAAGGGAAAGGCAACACTCAATACAAGGAAGGTCAGCCCAATTGGACTGGACTAAAAGCAAAGAGGTTTCCGGGATAAAATGAATGCTTCAAAGGTCAGCGGAGCAGGGGCTGGGGTCTGGGGAACATGGTTTGAGGGGACTTCTAAGTCAATGGGCAAAATAATTCTATTATGAAAACATTCTGCATCCCACTTTGAATTGTGGCGTCTGGGGTCCTAAATGCTAACAAGCGGCCATCTAAGATACATCAATTGGTCTCAACCCACCTGGAGCAAAGGAAAATGAAGAACACCAAGGTCACACAACAACTAAGAACCCAAGAGACAGAAAGGGCCACATGAACCAGAGACCTACATCATCCTGAGACCAGAAGAACTAGTTGGTGCCCGGCCACAATCGATGACTGCCCTGTCAGGGAGCGCAACAGAGAACTCCTGAGGGAGCAGGAGATCAGTGGGATACAGACCCCAAATACTCATAAAAAGACCATACTTAATGGTCTGACTGCGACTAGAGGAATCCCGACGGCAATGCTCCCCAGACCTTCTGTTGGCACAGGACAGGAACCATCCCTGAAGACAACTCATCAGACATGAAAGGGATTGGTCAGCAGGGGGGAGAGAGATGCTGATGAAGAGTGAGCTAATTAAATCAGGTGGACACTGGAGAGTGTGTTGGCAACTCTTGACTGGAGGGGGGATGGGAAGATAGAGAGGGAAGATGGCAAAATTGTCACGAAAGGAGAGACTGAAAGGGCTGACTCAATAGGGGGAGAGCAAGTGGGAGAAGGGAGTAAGATGTATGTAAACCTACATGTGACAGACTGATTGGAATTGTAAATGTTCACTTGAAGCTTAATAAATTTAATTTAAAAAAAAAAAGAATTATCATACAGGGTGTTGGCTAGGTTTCTCCATCTCTACTAAGATAGAACTCAAACAATGTATTGTATCCACCATGTGCAGTATTAAGTCGTATTTAGTAGTGACTCTGGGGCTCTATAGGGTCACTATGAGTTGGAATTGACTCCATGGCAAAGGGTTTTTTCTGGGGCTCTAGTATTAGGTTGTTTTCAAAATGAACACACAATGTATGAGAGATGCCAATCAAGGCCTGAATGCAGCTATTCATTCTAGGGAAATTTTCCTGTAATAAGGCTGACATGCATAGAAAGGGAAGATACTCAATCTCCTTTTTTTTTCCTCCACATCTTGAAAACAACATAGGTTTTCATCTGTATATGTTAAAATAGTATCTTGTTAGAAGGAGTGGTGCTTGATTGAGCCATTCAGACGGCAACAAGGACCCAGAGTTTGACAATTCACCAGAACTAGAGACGGTAGACACTCAACAAGTGTTTGTAGAATTAAAATGATTAATCTCTAATTCTCAGAGTTAATGCTAGATTTATGTTTTCTCTCGAATCCCACAAAAGAAAATTTCCACAAACATTTTTTTTTACATTGACATAGGCACTATTCCAGGAGTAAGCTTCAAGTCTTTCATGCCTAAAATGAGATTTTTAAGGACATACTAAATGTTGCAAGTTCCACTTAAATTTACATGTAGGCTGTTTGTGTGTGTGTTTTAATTTCTAATGTCTCTGATAATTTTTATAAGGAAGTGTCTTAGTTTGCTAGTGTGCCATGACAAAAATACCACAAATATTTGGCTTTACAGAACAGGATTTTATTGTCTCACAGCTCTGGAGGCTATGAGTCTAAATTCAGGGTGTCAGCAGGGCTATGCTCTGTCTGCTTTAGGAGAAAATCATTCCTTGTCTATTTTAGCTTCTGGCAGCCTCAGGCATTTCTTGGCATTCTTTGACTTATAGGTGGATCCTCACAACGCGTTTTCTCCCTGTATGTTGTCTCCCTCTTTTCCTCCATTTTCGAAGATACCAATCAGAGAGGATTAGGTGTAGGACCGCCTTTACTCCAGTGTGGCATCATGAGTATAGCAAAAGAAAAAAGCTATTCCCAAACAGGGTCACGTACACAGATATGGAAGTTAGGACTTCCATATATATTTGGGGGGAGATGCAATTCAATCCACAATAGAATGTGTCAGGGAATTACTTCACCTTTAAAAGGAGAAAAAAGAAAGAAAACTCAATAACAGCAATAGCAACACAATGTATCTCTTTACCTTGGCATATAACCTTGAAAGTCTTTTACCATTGTATAAATCTAGCTCTAATTTTGATTATCTTTCTTTCTTCTGAGATAAATAAAGTAATAATAGATTCTGAAAATATGTGTTTATTATTTTATAAATGGATATCAATCCTATTTGTATTCTGAGTAAGGTAGAATTATTATGTTCCTTAGAGAAGAGGAAATGTGTATAATCAGCTAAAAAAATTAAAAAAAGAAATGTCTAAAGTTAAGGTTATTCCTTTTTCTTTCTTTTTTACCCAGTAAGGTATACAGCTCTGTGTGTGTGTGTGTGTGTGTGTGTGTGTGTGTGTGCATGCACACACATTGGGAATGTAGCTGTGTATTAATCTTTGTTGACAAGTAACTATGTAATTACATTTCTGAAGGCCAGCTTGAATTATGACTTCAGGATGCAGTTATGTCACATTCAAACTGTTGCCAGTAAAATGAGTGGCACTCTAATGGCAAATAAAGAATGAAGAGCTACTCTAGGTCTTAATTTGTTAGGATGTCACTCTTCAGGGTAAGACAAGGCAAAATTGTGAAATGAGTGTAATGTGCCTTTAGTAACTCTCAACCACAGCTGGGCGGATTTTCCATTCAGCAAAGTAAGCACATGATTAGGGCACCAACCAAACGGGGCACCAGCTTTCTGAAGCAGACTCATAGATGTCAAGCAGACAGGACACAAGGAAAAGTGAGCACACAACAGTGATTCAAGAAAGGCTTGATTCATTATCCTTATTATCTATGCAAGCAGATATTGTTCTGCAGTTTAATTGCGAAGAAATAACTGAGGAATTTGTAAGAGCAAAGAATAAAAATAAATGTTTTTTATTATAAAATGTTAGAGATGAAAGATCTATCTAAAAATAAAATATAGCAATTTGCTGTAATATTTTTTTTCTGATCATTATATTTTATTTTATGACATCTTTTTGTTTGTTCATTTATAATTATAACATTTCTTTATGGAACAAGTATCAAAATTGAAGTATGAGCCATTTAAAGCAAAATTGGTGAAAGTCATTTTTTTGTTGTGGGAGATGAACAGAATTTTACACTGACCGTTAAACAATTAAATTCACAGACTCATTT